>NW_027207755.1:0-110050 GCF_963455315.2 Globicephala melas
GTATAAAATAAATCATCAACAAGGAACTACTGTATAGCACAGGGAACTACACTCAACATTTTGCAATAACCTATAAGGGGAAATAATCTGAAAAAGAATAGATATTTTTATTGACATCATCTATCAATGATAGTTAAAGTGTAGCCTAAGGGAAGCTGGTGGTGAGTGCTTCTGACCCTGAAGACTTCAATCATCTAAAGTTTGGACTCTGCCTACTTCCCAAGGCCCTTAATGAACATATGTGTAGCCGTAGCTTAAAAACTTCCCCAGTTTGGGTTTCGGGGAGACACTGATTTTGAAAAAGCCCTGGTGTTCTCCTTACATGAATGGGACTCTTCCTACTGCTAAAACATGTCTGTCACACCCAGAGGATGGTATACCGTCTGATCGGGAAGAGTTTGGAAAAGGCATCTCATCTCCTCATCTCCTGGTGCTCGGGTTCACCCCTCCAGCGTCTTTACTAACAGTCTCCCCACTTGGAGATGTCAGCACTGTCAACATCCTGTTGCGTACAGTTTGGAATTTGTCCAGAGGATGAAGCGGAAGGATGAAGAACAATGAGAGACAAGTCCTAGGTGTTCAGACAGGCACATGTCACTCTAATTTCCAATCAGGAAGACGAATTGACCAAAGGCTAGGGTTGCCCATGGAAACAGTATAGGGCTTGAGGAAATCCCGCTGCTTTGTGGCCAGTTCCCATAAACACAAGTTGAACAATGGAACTCAGGGGCAGTAAAATTCACAAAACTGCAGAGTTGAAAATATCCATCACTGAAAAATGTCTTGAGGAAAGTCAGAGAAAAGGACTTGTAAGCAAGGGAGAATGGCAGGAAAGGGATTTGAGGAGGTAGAAAGGACTCGCCATTAAGCACAAGAAAAGGAGCTGAACATTGCCAACATTGCCAACATTGCAGTTGGCCAAAAAGGGTGTATGCGTTTTTTTCTGTATATATTCAAGAAAAGGGCATACACTTTTTTAGCCAACCAAACAGGTGGGCACTGGAAGTCAATACTACAAAAGATATCACTTCGCATCAGTCAGAAGAGCCATCCTCATAAAGCGTAAACAACAGAAATGCAGGACAGGGCAACGAGAAGAGGGAGCCCTGTGAGACTTATAGTGGAAATGTATATTGCCAACGGCCATTCTGGAGAAGTGTATTGTGTTTACTAAAGCATCTAAAAAATGAGCTACAGAGCATAGGGCACTTGCACTCATGGGCGTATATCTTGGGAAAAACAAAAATCGAGAGGACACAGGCACCCCAATGTTTACCCCCTCTCTGTTTAAAAGATCCTCGACTAGGATATAACTTAAATGTCTCTGGAGGGAAAAACTGGATAGAGATGTGGTACTTAGGTAGAGTGGAATATTATTCAGCCTGGAAATCAATGAAATATGGCCAGTTGTAACAACTCCGGAGGAGTTACGTATGATCATTCTAAGTGACAGAATTCAAAAAGAAAAAGACACATATCATAAGATATCACTTAAAGGTGGAATCCAAAATGGCTACACATGAAATAAATTACAAAACAAAAACATAGTCAAATATGTAGAAAACACGCATAAGGCTGCTAAACGGGAAAGGTGGGGAGGGGTGAGGCATCATCCAGGAGGTTGAAATTAGCAAAGATACCATTCCAAATACCAAACTGATAATCAACAAGGCCTACACAGTAGCTAAAAGAACTGCACTCAGCACACTCAAGTCACCGGAAAAGAATATATACGACTGGTAAGAATCTGAAAAAGAATTTATTGATGACTCTCTGTACGTGAATCAAGTGGATGTACAGCAGCAAGAAACAGAGCTTTGAAAATCAGCTGTAACCAATATAGTAATAAATTGAAAAAAATAAACGACAGAGAGACAGAGAAAACCTCTTACAACTTTTCCTCAGGGACGGTGATGCAACATGGATTGAACACATCTAGACCCACAGCAGGATGAGACATAAGGCTGGAAACTGTTTGCGCTAAGAGGAATGTGAGGTTGGGTGAGGAAATGCACACCCTTTAAAGTAATACTACCTGGTACCCATTCAATGGGTCCCAAATCTGCAGGTTCAAGGGATCTTCCTACAGCTAAAACATGCATGGAAAACCCAGAGGACTGTACACCATGTGATCGGGAGATGTGTCTAAAATGCACCTCATTTATCCTCTCCTGGTGCTCCTGTTCACCATTCCAGCCATGTTACTTAGAATCTCCCCACTTGGAGAATCAGCACATTTAAACTTCTGTTTCACACATTTTGCAAATTGTGAGGAGGATGAACGGTAAGAGGGGGAACCAATGAGAGAATAGTTGTAGGGGTTTGGACGGGCACATATCACTCTAATTTCCCATTAAGAATAAGAATTAAAGAAAGGCTCAGCCTGCCTCGCCGGAGCCAAAATAGGGCCTGAAGCAATCCTGCGGGTTTGAGGCCAGCTCACAAAAGAGCAACTTAAAAAATGGAGCTCAGGGTCACTGCAATTCACAAACCTGCAGAGTTATAAATGAAAACTAATGTCCAAAAATATGTTGAGGTAAGGCAAAGAAGAGGATCTGAATGCAAGACAGAATTGCAAGAAACAGATTTCAAGAGATAGATTGGACTCGTCTTTAATGCACATGAAAAGCGGCAGAATTTCGACAATGATGCAGTTGGCCCAAAAGGGCGTATGCATTTTTTCCTGATTATATCCAGGAAAAAACGCATACGCACTTTATGGGCAACGAAGCAAGTAAGCAATGCAAATGTGCACAACAAAGAAGTCTCACTTCCCACCGGTCAAAAGGGCCATCCTAAAAAAGTGTAAAATCCAGAAAGGCAGGACAGGCCATGGAGAACAGGGAGCCTTTATACGCTGATGGGCAGTGTGTGAACTGCCGAGAGCCACTCTGGAGAAGTGTATGGTGGTTCCTAAATCATCTAAAAAACAGAGCTACAGAGCATAGGACACTTCCAATCATGGGAGTATATCTAGGGAAGTCTAAAAATCAACAAGACACAAGCACACCACAGTTTAGGGCTACTCTGTTTACAAGAACCTCAACTTCAGTACACCTTAAATATCCCAGGAAAGAGAACAATGGATAAAGAAGATGTGGTACTTATGTACAATGGAATATCTCTTCACCATGAAATCAATGTAATAAGGCTAGTAGAAGGATAAAGAGTGGATTTAGGTCCGATAATACTACTTGAAATAAGTCAAACAGAAAAAGAAACATATCATAAGATATCACTTATAGAGGGAGGGTAAATATGGCTGCACAAGAAATGAATTACAGAACAGAACAGTGTCTCACATTTAGAAAACACACTTATGTCAGCTTAAGGGGAAAGGAGAGGTAGGGTGATGCATAAAACCAGAGTTTGAAATTAGCACAGATACCATTCAATAAACCAAATAGGTATTAGACAAGATCTACACCTTGCTCAATGAACTGGCCTCAACACACCCTATACACCGCAGAGAAATATATCTGAGTAATAAGAATCTTAAAACCCATGTATTGATATATCTCCATAAGGGAATCAAGTGTGTGCAGAGCGGCACAAACACAGCAGTGAAAATGAGCTAAACCCCATTATAGAAATAAATTTTAAAAAGAAAACGCTGAAACAATGAAAGAGAGAAAAATTCTTACAAAATTCGCTCAGGGGCTGTGATGCAACCTGGATTGCAACCTGGATTGACCACATATAAACCCACAGCTGGATAAGACATAAGGCTGGACACTTGGGGCTGAGAGGATTGGTGAGCTTTGGTGAGCAACTGCCGAAAGTTTAATGCAATACTTCATGCTACTCAGTCCAAGGGTCCCAACACTCCAGGTTGAAGGGAATCTTCCTACAGCTAAACCATGCTTGGGAAACCCAGCGACTGGTATACCATATGATCGGGAAAGGTTTCTAAAACGCACCTCATTTTTCCTCTCCTGGGGCTGCGGATCGACATTCCAGCCGCTTTACTAACAACATCCCCACATGGAGTCAATGCCTTTAAGTTCTGGTATCGCACAGTCTGCAAGTGTGGAGGATGAATGGGAATAGGGGGAACCAGTGAGAAACAAGCTGTAGCGGTTTCAATGGGCACATGTCACTCTAACGCCACATCAGTAAGAAGAATTAACCAAAGGCACAGCAAGGTGCCCCAGAAGAAAAATAGGGCTTCAAGGAATCCTGTGGTTATGGGGCAAGACCACAAAAATAAGAGCTGAAAAGTGGGGCTAAGGGCCACCGCAATTCAAAAACCTGCAGAGTTATAAAGGCCAACTATTTTCAAAAAATATATTGAGGTAAGGCTATGAAGAGACATTGAAAGCAAGGCAGAAGTGCAGGAAACCGATTTCAGGAGGTAGACTGGAATTGCATTGAAAACATATGAAGAGAGTCAGAACCTCGACAATGATGCACTTGGCCAAAAAGGGCGTATGTGTTTTTTCCTGAATATATTCAGGAAAAAACGCATACACACTTTTTGGCCAACCAAGCAAGCTTGCAAAGGAAATCTGCACTACAATGAAGTCTCACTTCCCCCCGGTCAAAAGGGCCATCTGAAAAAAGTGTAAAATCCATAAAGGCACGACAGGGCATGGAGAACTGGGAGCCTTCTTATGCTGATGGGCGGGATGGAAATTGCCAACAGACACTCGGGAGAAGTGTATGGTGTTTCCTGAAACATCTAAAAAACAAAGCAACAGAGCCTAGGGCACTTCCACTTATGGTCCTATAGATTAGGGAAATTAAAATTAAAAAGACACAGCCACCCCAAAGTTTGGGACGGCTCTGTTTACAAGAACCTCGTTTACGGTACAAGTTCAATATCGCAGAAAGTGAAAAATGGATAAAGAAGTTGTGGTACTTACGTACAATGCAATATCACTCAGCAATGAAATCTATGTCATCAGGCCCTTAGCAGCACAATGAGTGGATTCAGGTATGATGATTCTAACTGAAATAAGTCACACAGAAAAAGAAACATCATAAGATATCAGTAATACACGGAATGTAAACTTGGCTACTCAGGAACTGAATTACAGAACAGAACAGGGTCTCCAATTTAGAAAACCAACTTATGCTTGCTTAAGGGTAAAGGTGAGTTGGGGTGCTGCATAAAACCAGAGATTGAAATGAGCACAGATAAAGTTCCTTAAGCCAAATATGGAATAGACAAGAGCTACTCCTTGCTCAACGAAATGGACTCAACACCCCATATTAAACGCCAAAGAATATACCTGACTAGTAAGAATCTTAAAACGTATGGATGGCTATGTCTGAAAGAGAATCAAGCGTGTGTACAGGGGCATAAACGCAGCAGTGATAGGATTGGAGAGGTTCGGTGAGCAAATGAAGACCCTTTGAAGTCATATTGCATGGTACCCATTCCACGGGTTTCAACTACCCAGGTTTAAGGTATTCTTCCTTCAGCTAAAACATGCATGTGGAACCTAGAGTATGACCAACCATGTGATCGGGAGACGTGTTCAAATATGTCTCAGTTTTCGTACCCTGGTACTCGGGTGCAAGATTCCAGACGCTTTACTAACACTCTCCCGACTTGGAGAGTCAGTCCCTTTAACCTCCTGTTTGGCCCAGTTTGCAATTTCTGCGGAAGATGAACAGGAATAGCGAGAACCAATGAGAGACTAGCTGGAGGTGTCTGGACGGGCAAATTTAACTCTCATTTCCCACCAGGAAGAGGAAATAACCAAAGGCTCAGCGTGCCGTGCCGGAACCAGATTAGGGCCTGAAGCCATCCTGCGGTGTTGCGGCCAGCTCACAAGAAAGCGAGTTGAAGAAAGGAGCTCAGGGGCACTGTAATTCACAAACCTGCAGAGTTATAAATGACAACTATCGTCCAAAAATATACTGAAGTAAGGCTGCCAAGAGGACTTGAAAGCGGGGCAGAATTGCAGGAAACCGATTTCAGGAGGTAGACTGGAATTGCATTGAAAGCATAGGAAAAGAGACAGAACGTCCACAATGATGCACTTGGCCAAAAAGGGCGTATGCGTTTTTTCCTGAATATATTCAGGAAAAAACGCATACGCCCTTTTTGGCCAACCAAGCAAGCTTGCAAAGGAAATCTGCACTACAATGAAGTGTCACTTCCCCCCGGTCAAAAGGGCCATCTGAAAAAAGTGTAAAATCCAGAAAGGCAGGACAGGCCATGGAGAACTGGGAGCCTTGTTATGCTGATGGGCGGGATGTCAATTGCCAACAGACACTCGGGAGAAGTGTATGGTGTTTCCTGAAACGTCTAAAAAACAAAGCAACAGAGCCTAGGGCACTTCCACTTATGGTCCTATAGCTTAGGGAAATTAAAATCAAAAAGATACAGCCACCCCAATGTTTGGGACGCCTCTGTTTACAAGAACCTCGTTTACCGTACAAGTTCAATATCACAGAAAGTGAAAAATGGATAAAGAACTTGTGGTACTTACGTACAATGCAGTATCACTCAGCAGTGAAATCTATGTCATCAGGCCCGTAGCAGCACAATGAGTGGATTCAGGTACGATGATTCTAACTGAAATAAGTCACACAGAAAAAGAAACATCATAAGATATCAGTAATACACGGAATGTAAACTTGGCTACACAGGAACTGAATTACAGAACAGAACAGGGTCTCAAATTTAGAAAACCAACTTATGCTTGTTTAAGGGTAAAGGTGAGTTGGGGTGCTGCATAAAACCAGAGATTGAAATGAGCACAGATAAAGTTCCTTAAGCCAAATATGGAATAGACAAGAGCTACTCCTTGCTCAACGAAATGGACTCAACACCGCATATTAAACGCCTAAGAGTGTACCTGACTCTTAAGTATCTTAAAACCTATGGATTGCTATGTCTCCGAAAGAGAATCAAGCATGTGTACAGGGACATAAACGCAGCAGTGATAGGATTGGAGAGGTTCGGTGAGCAAATGAAGACCCTTTGAAGTCATATTGCATGGTACCCATTCCACGGGTTTCAACTACCCAGGTTTAAGGTATTCTTCCTTCAGCTAAAACATGCATGTGGAACCTAGAGTATGATCAACCATGTGATCGGGAGACGTGTTCAAATATGTCTCAGTTTTCGTACCCTGGTACTCGGGTGCAACATTCCAGACGCTTTACTAACACTCTCCCGACTTGGAGAGTCAGTCCCTTTAACCTCCTGTTTGGCCCAGTTTGCAATTTCTGCGGAAGATGAACAGGAATAGCGAGAACCAATGAGAGACTAGCTGGAGGTGTCTGGACGGGCAAATTTAACTCTCATTTCCCACCAGGAAGAGGAAATAACCAAAGGCTCAGCGTGCCGTGCCGGAACCAGATTAGGGCCTGAAGCCATCCTGCGGTGTTGCGGCCAGCTCACAAGAAAACGAGTTGAAGAAAGGAGCTCAGGGGCACTGTAATTCACAAACCTGCAGAGTTATAAATGACAACTATCGTCCAAAAATATACTGAAGTAAGGCTGCCAAGAGGACTTGAAAGCGGGGCAGAATTGCAGGAAACCGATTTCAGGAGGTAGACTGGAATTGCATCGAAAGCATAGGAAAAGAGGCAGAACGTCCACAATGATGCCTTGGCCAAAAAGGGCGTATGCGTTTTTTCCTGAATATATTCAGGAAAAAACGCATACGCCCTTTTTGGCCAACCAAGCAAGCTTGCAAAGGAAATCTGCACTACAATGAAGTCTCACTTCCCCCCGGTCAAAAGGGCCATCTGAAAAAAGTGTAAAATCCAGAAAGGCAGGACAGGCCATGGAGAACTGGGAGCCTTGTTATGCTGATGGGCGGGATGTAAATTGCCAACAGACACTGGGGAGAAGTGTATGGTGTTTCCTGAAACATCTAAAAAACAAAGCAACAGAGCCTAGGGCACTTCCACTTATGGTCCTATAGCTTAGGGAAATTAAAATCAAAAAGATACAGCCACCCCAATGTTTGGGACGCCTCTGTTTACAAGAACCTCGTTTACCGTACAAGTTCAATATCACAGAAAGTGAAAAATGGATAAAGAACTTGTGGTACTTACGTACAATGCAGTATCACTCAGCAGTGAAATCTATGTCATCAGGCCCGTAGCAGCACAATGAGTGGATTCAGGTACGATGATTCTAACTGAAATAAGTCACACAGAAAAAGAAACATCATAAGATATCAGTAATACACGGAATGTAAACTTGGCTACACAGGAACTGAATTACAGAACAGAACAGGGTCTCAAATTTAGAAAACCAACTTATGCTTGTTTAAGGGGAAAGGTGAGTTGGGGTGCTGCATAAAACCAGAGATTGAAATGAGCACAGATAAAGTTCCTTAAGCCAAATATGGAATAGACAAGAGCTACTCCTTGCTCAACGAAATGGACTCAACACCGCATATTAAACGCCTAAGAGTGTACCTGACTCTTAAGTATCTTAAAACCTATGGATTGCTATGTCTCCGAAAGAGAATCAAGCATGTGTACAGGGACATGAACGCAGCAGTGATAGGATTGGAGAGGTTCGGTGAGCAAATGAAGACCCTTTGAAGTCATATTGCATGGTACCCATTCCACGGGTTTCAACTACCCAGGTTTAAGGTATTCTTCCTTCAGCTAAAACATGCATGTGGAACCTAGAGTATGATCAACCATGTGATCGGGAGACGTGTTCAAATATGTCTCAGTTTTCGTACCCTGGTACTCGGGTGCAACATTCCAGACGCTTTACTAACACTCTCCCGACTTGGAGAGTCAGTCCCTTTAACCTCCTGTTTGGCCCAGTTTGCAATTTCTGCGGAAGATGAACAGGAATAGCGAGAACCAATGAGAGACTAGCTGGAGGTGTCTGGACGGGCAAATTTAACTCTCATTTCCCACCAGGAAGAGGAAATAACCAAAGGCTCAGCGTGCCGTGCCGGAACCAGATTAGGGCCTGAAGCCATCCTGCGGTGTTGCGGCCAGCTCACAAGAAAGCGAGTTGAAGAAAGGAGCTCAGGGGCACTGTAATTCACAATCCTGCAGAGTTATAAATGACAACTATCGTCCAAAAATATACTGAAGTAAGGCTGCCAAGAGGACTTGAAAGCGGGGCAGAATTGCAGGAAACCGATTTCAGGAGGTAGACTGGAATTGCATTGAAAGCATAGGAAAAGAGGCAGAACGTCCACAATGATGCACTTGGCCAAAAAGGGCGTATGCGTTTTTTCCTGAATATATTCAGGAAAAAACGCATACGCCCTTTTTGGCCAACCAAGCAAGCTTGCAAAGGAAATCTGCACTACAATGAAGTCTCACTTCCCCCCGGTCAAAAGGGCCATCTGAAAAAAGTGTAAAATCCAGAAAGGCAGGACAGGCCATGGAGAACTGGGAGCCTTGTTATGCTGATGGGCGGGATGTAAATTGCCAACAGACACTCGGGAGAAGTGTATGGTGTTTCCTGAAACATCTAAAAAACAAAGCAACAGAGCCTAGGGCACTTCCACTTATGGTCCTATAGCTTAGGGAAATTAAAATCCAAAAGATACAGCCACCCCAATGTTTGGGACGCCTCTGTTTACAAGAACCTCGTTTACCGTACAAGTTCAATATCAGAGAAAGTGAAAAATGGATAAAGAACTTGTGGTACTTACGTACAATGCAGTATCACTCAGCAGTGAAATCTATGTCATCAGGCCCGTAGCAGCACAATGAGTGGATTCAGGTACGATGATTCTAACTGAAATAAGTCACACAGAAAAAGAAACATCATAAGATATCAGTAATACACGGAATGTAAACTTGGCTACACAGGAACTGAATTACAGAACAGAACAGGGTCTCAAATTTAGAAAACCAACTTATGCTTGTTTAAGGGGAAAGGTGAGTTGGGGTGCTGCATAAAACCAGAGATTGAAATGAGCACAGATAAAGTTCCTTAAGCCAAATATGGAATAGACAAGAGCTACTCCTTGCTCAACGAAATGGACTCAACACCGCATATTAAACGCCTAAGAGTGTACCTGACTCTTAAGTATCTTAAAACCTATGGATTGCTATGTCTCTGAAAGAGAATCAAGCATGTGTACAGGGACATAAACGCAGCAGTGATAGGATTGGAGAGGTTCGGTGAGCAAATGAAGACCCTTTGAAGTCATATTGCATGGTACCCATTCCACGGGTTTCAACTACCCAGGTTTAAGGTATTCTTCCTTCAGCTAAAACATGCATGTGGAACCTAGAGTATGATCAACCATGTGATCGGGAGACGTGTTCAAATATGTCTCAGTTTTCGTACCCTGGTACTCGGGTGCAACATTCCAGACGCTTTACTAACACTCTCCCGACTTGGAGAGTCAGTCCCTTTAACCTCCTGTTTGGCCCAGTTTGCAATTTCTGCGGAAGATGAACAGGAATAGCGAGAACCAATGAGAGACTAGCTGGAGGTGTCTGGACGGGCAAATTTAACTCTCATTTCCCACCAGGAAGAGGAAATAACCAAAGGCTCAGCGTGCCGTGCCGGAACCAGATTAGGGCCTGAAGCCATCCTGCGGTGTTGCGGCCAGCTCACAAGAAAACGAGTTGAAGAAAGGAGCTCAGGGGCACTGTAATTCAGAAACCTGCAGAGTTATAAATGACAACTATCGTCCAAAAATATACTGAAGTAAGGCTGCCAAGAGGACTTGAAAGCGGGGCAGAATTGCAGGAAACCGATTTCAGGAGGTAGACTGGAATTGCATCGAAAGCATAGGAAAAGAGGCAGAACGTCCACAATGATGCACTTGGCCAAAAAGGGCGTATGCGTTTTTTCCTGAATATATTCAGGAAAAAACGCATACGCCCTTTTTGGCCAACCAAGCAAGCTTGCAAAGGAAATCTGCACTACAATGAAGTCTCACTTCCCCCCGGTCAAAAGGGCCATCTGAAAAAAGTGTAAAATCCAGAAAGGCAGGACAGGCCATGGAGAACTGGGAGCCTTGTTATGCTGATGGGCGGGATGTAAATTGCCAACAGACACTCGGGAGAAGTGTATGGTGTTTCCTGAAACATCTAAAAAACAAAGCAACAGAGCCTAGGGCACTTCCACTTATGGTCCTATAGCTTAGGGAAATTAAAATCAAAAAGATACAGCCACCCCAATGTTTGGGACGCCTCTGTTTACAAGAACCTCGTTTACCGTACAAGTTCAATATCACAGAAAGTGAAAAATGGATAAAGAACTTGTGGTACTTACGTACAATGCAGTATCACTCAGCAGTGAAATCTATGTCATCAGGCCCGTAGCAGCACAATGAGTGGATTCAGGTACGATGATTCTAACTGAAATAAGTCACACAGAAAAAGAAACATCATAAGATATCAGTAATACACGGAATGTAAACTTGGCTACACAGGAACTGAATTACAGAACAGAACAGGGTCTCAAATTTAGAAAACCAACTTATGCTTGTTTAAGGGGAAAGGTGAGTTGGGGTGCTGCATAAAACCAGAGATTGAAATGAGCACAGATAAAGTTCCTTAAGCCAAATATGGAATAGACAAGAGCTACTCCTTGCTCAACGAAATGGACTCAACACCGCATATTAAACGCCTAAGAGTGTACCTGACTCTTAAGTATCTTAAAACCTATGGATTGCTATGTCTCCGAAAGAGAATCAAGCATGTGTACAGGGACATAAACGCAGCAGTGATAGGATTGGAGAGGTTCGGTGAGCAAATGAAGACCCTTTGAAGTCATATTGCATGGTACCCATTCCACGGGTTTCAACTACCCAGGTTTAAGGTATTCTTCCTTCAGCTAAAACATGCATGTGGAACCTAGAGTATGATCAACCATGTGATCGGGAGACGTGTTCAAATATGTCTCAGTTTTCGTACCCTGGTACTCGGGTGCAACATTCCAGACGCTTTACTAACACTCTCCCGACTTGGAGAGTCAGTCCCTTTAACCTCCTGTTTGGCCCAGTTTGCAATTTCTGCGGAAGATGAACAGGAATAGCGAGAACCAATGAGAGACTAGCTGGAGGTGTCTGGACGGGCAAATTTAACTCTCATTTCCCACCAGGAAGAGGAAATAACCAAAGGCTCAGCGTGCCGTGCCGGAACCAGATTAGGGCCTGAAGCCATCCTGCGGTGTTGCGGCCAGCTCACAAGAAAGCGAGTTGAAGAAAGGAGCTCAGGGGCACTGTAATTCACAAACCTGCAGAGTTATAAATGACAACTATCGTCCAAAAATATACTGAAGTAAGGCTGCCAAGAGGACTTGAAAGCGGGGCAGAATTGCAGGAAACCGATTTCAGGAGGTAGACTGGAATTGCATTGAAAGCATAGGAAAAGAGGCAGAACGTCCACAATGATGCACTTGGCCAAAAAGGGCGTATGCGTTTTTTCCTGAATATATTCAGGAAAAAACGCATACGCCCTTTTTGGCCAACCAAGCAAGCTTGCAAAGGAAATCTGCACTACAATGAAGTCTCACTTCCCCCCGGTCAAAAGGGCCATCTGAAAAAAGTGTAAAATCCAGAAAGGCAGGACAGGCCATGGAGAACTGGGAGCCTTGTTATGCTGATGGGCGGGATGTAAATTGCCAACAGACACTCGGGAGAAGTGTATGGTGTTTCCTGAAACATCTAAAAAACAAAGCAACAGAGCCTAGGGCACTTCCACTTATGGTCCTATAGCTTAGGGAAATTAAAATCAAAAAGATACAGCCACCCCAATGTTTGGGACGCCTCTGTTTACAAGAACCTCGTTTACCGTACAAGTTCAATATCACAGAAAGTGAAAAATGGATAAAGAACTTGTGGTACTTACGTACAATGCAGTATCACTCAGCAGTGAAATCTATGTCATCAGGCCCGTAGCAGCACAATGAGTGGATTCAGGTACGATGATTCTAACTGAAATAAGTCACACAGAAAAAGAAACATCATAAGATATCAGTAATACACGGAATGTAAACTTGGCTACACAGGAACTGAATTACAGAACAGAACAGGGTCTCAAATTTAGAAAACCAACTTATGCTTGTTTAAGGGGAAAGGTGAGTTGGGGTGCTGCATAAAACCAGAGATTGAAATGAGCACAGATAAAGTTCCTTAAGCCAAATATGGAATAGACAAGAGCTACTCCTTGCTCAACGAAATGGACTCAACACC
Organism: Globicephala melas; assembly: GCF_963455315.2. Classification (NCBI taxonomy): domain Eukaryota; kingdom Metazoa; phylum Chordata; class Mammalia; order Artiodactyla; family Delphinidae; genus Globicephala; species Globicephala melas. The sequence goes on from NW_027207755.1 coordinate 13,107, forward strand.
GCATATTAAACGCCTAAGAGTGTACCTGACTCTTAAGTATCTTAAAACCTATGGATTGCTATGTCTCCGAAAGAGAATCAAGCATGTGTACAGGGACATAAACGCAGCAGTGATAGGATTGGAGAGGTTCGGTGAGCAAATGAAGACCCTTTGAAGTCATATTGCATGGTACCCATTCCACGGGTTTCAACTACCCAGGTTTAAGGTATTCTTCCTTCAGCTAAAACATGCATGTGGAACCTAGAGTATGATCAACCATGTGATCGGGAGACGTGTTCAAATATGTCTCAGTTTTCGTACCCTGGTACTCGGGTGCAACATTCCAGACGCTTTACTAACACTCTCCCGACTTGGAGAGTCAGTCCCTTTAACCTCCTGTTTGGCCCAGTTTGCAATTTCTGCGGAAGATGAACAGGAATAGCGAGAACCAATGAGAGACTAGCTGGAGGTGTCTGGACGGGCAAATTTAACTCTCATTTCCCACCAGGAAGAGGAAATAACCAAAGGCTCAGCGTGCCGTGCCGGAACCAGATTAGGGCCTGAAGCCATCCTGCGGTGTTGCGGCCAGCTCACAAGAAAGCGAGTTGAAGAAAGGAGCTCAGGGGCACTGTAATTCACAAACCTGCAGAGTTATAAATGACAACTATCGTCCAAAAATATACTGAAGTAAGGCTGCCAAGAGGACTTGAAAGCGGGGCAGAATTGCAGGAAACCGATTTCAGGAGGTAGACTGGAATTGCATTGAAAGCATAGGAAAAGAGGCAGAACGTCCACAATGATGCACTTGGCCAAAAAGGGCGTATGCGTTTTTTCCTGAATATATTCAGGAAAAAACGCATACGCCCTTTTTGGCCAACCAAGCAAGCTTGCAAAGGAAATCTGCACTACAATGAAGTCTCACTTCCCCCCGGTCAAAAGGGCCATCTGAAAAAAGTGTAAAATCCAGAAAGGCAGGACAGGCCATGGAGAACTGGGAGCCTTGTTATGCTGATGGGCGGGATGTAAATTGCCAACAGACACTCGGGAGAAGTGTATGGTGTTTCCTGAAACATCTAAAAAACAAAGCAACAGAGCCTAGGGCACTTCCACTTATGGTCCTATAGCTTAGGGAAATTAAAATCCAAAAGATACAGCCACCCCAATGTTTGGGACGCCTCTGTTTACAAGAACCTCGTTTACCGTACAAGTTCAATATCACAGAAAGTGAAAAATGGATAAAGAACTTGTGGTACTTACGTACAATGCAGTATCACTCAGCAGTGAAATCTATGTCATCAGGCCCGTAGCAGCACAATGAGTGGATTCAGGTACGATGATTCTAACTGAAATAAGTCACACAGAAAAAGAAACATCATAAGATATCAGTAATACACGGAATGTAAACTTGGCTACACAGGAACTGAATTACAGAACAGAACAGGGTCTCAAATTTAGAAAACCAACTTATGCTTGTTTAAGGGGAAAGGTGAGTTGGGGTGCTGCATAAAACCAGAGATTGAAATGAGCACAGATAAAGTTCCTTAAGCCAAATATGGAATAGACAAGAGCTACTCCTTGCTCAACGAAATGGACTCAACACCGCATATTAAACGCCTAAGAGTGTACCTGACTCTTAAGTATCTTAAAACCTATGGATTGCTATGTCTCCGAAAGAGAATCAAGCATGTGTACAGGGACATAAACGCAGCAGTGATAGGATTGGAGAGGTTCGGTGAGCAAATGAAGACCCTTTGAAGTCATATTGCATGGTACCCATTCCACGGGTTTCAACTACCCAGGTTTAAGGTATTCTTCCTTCAGCTAAAACATGCATGTGGAACCTAGAGTATGATCAACCATGTGATCGGGAGACGTGTTCAAATATGTCTCAGTTTTCGTACCCTGGTACTCGGGTGCAAGATTCCAGACGCTTTACTAACACTCTCCCGACTTGGAGAGTCAGTCCCTTTAACCTCCTGTTTGGCCCAGTTTGCAATTTCTGCGGAAGATGAACAGGAATAGCGAGAACCAATGAGAGACTAGCTGGAGGTGTCTGGACGGGCAAATTTAACTCTCATTTCCCACCAGGAAGAGGAAATAACCAAAGGCTCAGCGTGCCGTGCCGGAACCAGATTAGGGCCTGAAGCCATCCTGCGGTGTTGCGGCCAGCTCACAAGAAAGCGAGTTGAAGAAAGGAGCTCAGGGGCACTGTAATTCACAAACCTGCAGAGTTATAAATGACAACTATCGTCCAAAAATATACTGAAGTAAGGCTGCCAAGAGGACTTGAAAGCGGGGCAGAATTGCAGGAAACCGATTTCAGGAGGTAGACTGGAATTGCATCGAAAGCATAGGAAAAGAGGCAGAACGTCCACAATGATGCACTTGGCCAAAAAGGGCGTATGCGTTTTTTCCTGAATATATTCAGGAAAAAACGCATACGCCCTTTTTGGCCAACCAAGCAAGCTTGCAAAGGAAATCTGCACTACAATGAAGTCTCACTTCACCCCGGTCAAAAGGGCCATCTGAAAAAAGTGTAAAATCCAGAAAGGCAGGACAGGCCATGGAGAACTGGGAGCCTTGTTATGCTGATGGGCGGGATGTAAATTGCCAACAGACACTCGGGAGAAGTGTATGGTGTTTCCTGAAACATCTAAAAAACAAAGCAACAGAGCCTAGGGCACTTCCACTTATGGTCCTATAGCTTAGGGAAATTAAAATCAAAAAGATACAGCCACCCCAATGTTTGGGACGCCTCTGTTTACAAGAACCTCGTTTACCGTACAAGTTCAATATCACAGAAAGTGAAAAATGGATAAAGAACTTGTGGTACTTACGTACAATGCAGTATCACTCAGCAGTGAAATCTATGTCATCAGGCCCGTAGCAGCACAATGAGTGGATTCAGGTACGATGATTCTAACTGAAATAAGTCACACAGAAAAAGAAACATCATAAGATATCAGTAATACACGGAATGTAAACTTGGCTACACAGGAACTGAATTACAGAACAGAACAGGGTCTCAAATTTAGAAAACCAACTTATGCTTGTTTAAGGGGAAAGGTGAGTTGGGGTGCTGCATAAAACCAGAGATTGAAATGAGCACAGATAAAGTTCCTTAAGCCAAATATGGAATAGACAAGAGCTACTCCTTGCTCAACGAAATGGACTCAACACCGCATATTAAACGCCTAAGAATGTACCTGTATAGTAAGTATCTTAAAACCTATGGATTGCTATGTCTCCGAAAGAGAATCCAACCCTCCTCTATCACTTCAATTCTCTGAAGAGTTCGGATTGAAGTCGACAAATGAAGACCCTTTGAAGTCATATTGCATGGTACCCATTCCACGGGTTTCAACTACCCAGCAGGTTTAAGGTATTCTTCCTTCAGCTAAAACATGCATGTGGAACCTAGAGTTATGAACACAACCATGTGATCGGACGTAAACTCGAGTTCAAATATGTCTCAGTTCTCTACCTGGTACTCGGTCAACATTCCATACTCTTACTAACACTCTCCCGACTTGGAGAGTCAGTCCCCTTTAACCTCCTGTTTGGCCCAGTTTGCAATTTCTGCGAGACAGATACGAACCATGAGACTAGCTGAGATCGACGAAATTTAACTCTCATGTCTGGACGGGCAAATTTAACTCTCATTTCCCACCAGGAAGAGGAAATAACCAAAGGCTCAGCGTGCCGTGCCGGAACCAGATTAGGGCCTGAAGCCATCCTGCGGTGTTGCGGCCAGCTCACAAGAAAGCGAGTTGAAGAAAGGAGCTCAGGGGCACTGTAATTCACAAACCTGCAGAGTTATAAATGACAACTATCGTCCAAAAATATACTGAAGTAAGGCTGCCAAGAGGACTTGAAAGCGGGGCAGAATTGCAGGAAACCGATTTCAGGAGGTAGACTGGAATTGCATTGAAAGCATAGGAAAAGAGGCAGAACGTCCACAATGATGCACTTGGCCAAAAAGGGCGTATGCGTTTTTTCCTGAATATATTCAGGAAAAAACGCATACGCCCTTTTTGGCCAACCAAGCAAGCTTGCAAAGGAAATCTGCACTACAATGAAGTCTCACTTCCCCCCGGTCAAAAGGGCCATCTGAAAAAAGTGTAAAATCCAGAAAGGCAGGACAGGCCATGGAGAACTGGGAGCCTTGTTATGCTGATGGGCGGGATGTCAATTGCCAACAGACACTCGGGAGAAGTGTATGGTGTTTCCTGAAACATCTAAAAAACAAAGCAACAGAGCCTAGGGCACTTCCACTTATGGTCCTATAGCTTAGGGAAATTAAAATCAAAAAGATACAGCCACCCCAATGTTTGGGACGCCTCTGTTTACAAGAACCTCGTTTACCGTACAAGTTCAATATCACAGAAAGTGAAAAATGGATAAAGAACTTGTGGTACTTACGTACAATGCAGTATCACTCAGCAGTGAAATCTATGTCATCAGGCCCGTAGCAGCACAATGAGTGGATTCAGGTACGATGATTCTAACTGAAATAAGTCACACAGAAAAAGAAACATCATAAGATATCAGTAACACACGGAATGTAAACTTGGCTACACAGGAACTGAATTACAGAACAGAACAGGGTCTCAAATTTAGAAAACCAACTTATGCTTATTTAAGGGGAAAGGTGAGTTGGGGTGCTGCATAAAACCAGAGATTGAAATGAGCACAGATAAAGTTCCTTAAGCCAAATATGGAATAGACAAGAGCTACTCCTTGCTCAACGAAATGGACTCAACACCGCATATTAAACGCCTAAGAGTGTACCTGACTCTTAAGTATCTTAAAACCTATGGATTGCTATGTCTCCGAAAGAGAATCAAGCATGTGTACAGGGACATAAACGCAGCAGTGATAGGATTGGAGAGGTTCGGTGAGCAAATGAAGACCCTTTGAAGTCATATTGCATGGTACCCATTCCACGGGTTTCAACTACCCAGGTTTAAGGTATTCTTCCTTCAGCTAAAACATGCATGTGGAACCTAGAGTATGATCAACCATGTGATCGGGAGACGTGTTCAAATATGTCTCAGTTTTCGTACCCTGGTACTCGGGTGCAACATTCCAGACGCTTTACTAACACTCTCCCGACTTGGAGAGTCAGTCCCTTTAACCTCCTGTTTGGCCCAGTTTGCAATTTCTGCGGAAGATGAACAGGAATAGCGAGAACCAATGAGAGACTAGCTGGAGGTGTCTGGACGGGCAAATTTAACTCTCATTTCCCACCAGGAAGAGGAAATAACCAAAGGCTCAGCGTGCCGTGCCGGAACCAGATTAGGGCCTGAAGCCATCCTGCGGTGTTGCGGCCAGCTCACAAGAAAGCGAGTTGAAGAAAGGAGCTCAGGGGCACTGTAATTCACAAACCTGCAGAGTTATAAATGACAACTATCGTCCAAAAATATACTGAAGTAAGGCTGCCAAGAGGACTTGAAAGTGGGGCAGAATTGCAGGAAACCGATTTCAGGAGGTAGACTGGAATTGCATTGAAAGCATAGGAAAAGAGGCAGAACGTCCACAATGATGCACTTGGCCAAAAAGGGCGTATGCGTTTTTTCCTGAATATATTCAGGAAAAAACGCATACGCCCTTTTTGGCCAACCAAGCAAGCTTGCAAAGGAAATCTGCACTACAATGAAGTCTCACTTCCCCCCGGTCAAAAGGGCCATCTGAAAAAAGTGTAAAATCCAGAAAGGCAGGACAGGCCATGGAGAACTGGGAGCCTTGTTATGCTGATGGGCGGGATGTCAATTGCCAACAGACACTCGGGAGAAGTGTATGGTGTTTCCTGAAACATCTAAAAAACAAAGCAACAGAGCCTAGGGCACTTCCACTTATGGTCCTATAGCTTAGGGAAATTAAAATCAAAAAGATACAGCCACCCCAATGTTTGGGACGCCTCTGTTTACAAGAACCTCGTTTACCGTACAAGTTCAATATCACAGAAAGTGAAAAATGGATAAAGAACTTGTGGTACTTACGTACAATGCAGTATCACTCAGCAGTGAAATCTATGTCATCAGGCCCGTAGCAGCACAATGAGTGGATTCAGGTACGATGATTCTAACTGAAATAAGTCACACAGAAAAAGAAACATCATAAGATATCAGTAATACACGGAATGTAAACTTGGCTACACAGGAACTGAATTACAGAACAGAACAGGGTCTCAAATTTAGAAAACCAACTTATGCTTGTTTAAGGGGAAAGGTGAGTTGGGGTGCTGCATAAAACCAGAGATTGAAATGAGCACAGATAAAGTTCCTTAAGCCAAATATGGAATAGACAAGAGCTACTCCTTGCTCAACGAAATGGACTCAACACCGCATATTAAACGCCTAAGAATGTACCTGACTCTTAAGTATCTTAAAACCTATGGATTGCTATGTCTCCGAAAGAGAATCAAGCATGTGTACAGGGACATAAACGCAGCAGTGATAGGATTGGAGAGGTTCGGTGAGCAAATGAAGACCCTTTGAAGTCATATTGCATGGTATCCATTCCACGGGTTTCAACTACCCAGGTTTAAGGTATTCTTCCTTCAGCTAAAACATGCATGTGGAACCTAGAGTATGATCAACCATGTGATCGGGAGACGTGTTCAAATATGTCTCAGTTTTCGTACCCTGGTACTCGGGTGCAACATTCCAGACGCTTTACTAACACTCTCCCGACTTGGAGAGTCAGTCCCTTTAACCTCCTGTTTGGCCCAGTTTGCAATTTCTGCGGAAGATGAACAGGAATAGCGAGAACCAATGAGAGACTAGCTGGAGGTCTCTGGACGGGCAAATTTAACTCTCATTTCCCACCAGGAAGAGGAAATAACCAAAGGCTCAGCGTGCCGTGCCGGAACCAGATTAGGGCCTGAAGCCATCCTGCGGTGTTGCGGCCAGCTCACAAGAAAGCGAGTTGAAGAAAGGAGCTCAGGGGCACTGTAATTCACAAACCTGCAGAGTTATAAATGACAACTATCGTCCAAAAATATACTGAAGTAAGGCTGCCAAGAGGACTTGAAAGCGGGGCAGAATTGCAGGAAACCGATTTCAGGAGGTAGACTGGAATTGCATTGAAAGCATAGGAAAAGAGGCAGAACGTCCACAATGATGCACTTGGCCAAAAAGGGCGTATGCGTTTTTTCCTGAATATATTCAGGAAAAAACGCATACGCCCTTTTTGGCCAACCAAGCAAGCTTGCAAAGGAAATCTGCACTACAATGAAGTCTCACTTCCCCCCGGTCAAAAGGGCCATCTGAAAAAAGTGTAAAATCCAGAAAGGCAGGACAGGCCATGGAGAACTGGGAGCCTTGTTATGCTGATGGGCGGGATGTAAATTGCCAACAGACACTCGGGAGAAGTGTATGGTGTTTCCTGAAACATCTAAAAAACAAAGCAACAGAGCCTAGGGCACTTCCACTTATGGTCCTATAGCTTAGGGAAATTAAAATCAAAAAGATACAGCCACCCCAATGTTTGGGACGCCTCTGTTTACAAGAACCTCGTTTACCGTACAAGTTCAATATCACAGAAAGTGAAAAATGGATAAAGAACTTGTGGTACTTACGTACAATGCAGTATCACTCAGCAGTGAAATCTATGTCATCAGGCCCGTAGCAGCACAATGAGTGGATTCAGGTACGATGATTCTAACTGAAATAAGTCACACAGAAAAAGAAACATCATAAGATATCAGTAATACACGGAATGTAAACTTGGCTACACAGGAACTGAATTACAGAACAGAACAGGGTCTCAAATTTAGAAAACCAACTTATGCTTGTTTAAGGGGAAAGGTGAGTTGGGGTGCTGCATAAAACCAGAGATTGAAATGAGCACAGATAAAGTTCCTTAAGCCAAATATGGAATAGACAAGAGCTACTCCTTGCTCAACGAAATGGACTCAACACCGCATATTAAACGCCTAAGAGTGTACCTGACTCTTAAGTATCTTAAAACCTATGGATTGCTATGTCTCCGAAAGAGAATCAAGCATGTGTACAGGGACGTAAACGCAGCAGTGATAGGATTGGAGAGGTTCGGTGAGCAAATGAAGACCCTTTGAAGTCATATTGCATGGTACCCATTCCACGGGTTTCAACTACCCAGGTTTAAGGTATTCTTCCTTCAGCTAAAACATGCATGTGGAACCTAGAGTATGATCAACCATGTGATCGGGAGACGTGTTCAAATATGTCTCAGTTTTCGTACCCTGGTACTCGGGTGCAACATTCCAGACGCTTTACTAACACTCTCCCGACTTGGAGAGTCAGTCCCTTTAACCTCCTGTTTGGCCCAGTTTGCAATTTCTGTGGAAGATGAACAGGAATAGCGAGAACCAATGAGAGACTAGCTGGAGGTGTCTGGACGGGCAAATTTAACTCTCATTTCCCACCAGGAAGAGGAAATAACCAAAGGCTCAGCGTGCCGTGCCGGAACCAGATTAGGGCCTGAAGCCATCCTGCGGTGATGCGGCCAGCTCACAAGAAAGCGAGTTGAAGAAAGGAGCTCAGGGGCACTGTAATTCACAAACCTGCAGAGTTATAAATGACAACTATCGTCCAAAAATATACTGAAGTAAGGCTGCCAAGAGGACTTGAAAGCGGGGCAGAATTGCAGGAAACCGATTTCAGGAGGTAGACTGGAATTGCATTGAAAGCATAGGAAAAGAGGCAGAACGTCCACAATGATGCACTTGGCCAAAAAGGGCGTATGCGTTTTTTCCTGAATATATTCAGGAAAAAACGCATACGCCCTTTTTGGCCAACCAAGCAAGCTTGCAAAGGAAATCTGCACTACAATGAAGTCTCACTTCCCCCCGGTCAAAAGGGCCATCTGAAAAAAGTGTAAAATCCAGAAAGGCAGGACAGGCCATGGAGAACTGGGAGCCTTGTTATGCTGATGGGCGGGATGTAAATTGCCAACAGACACTCGGGAGAAGTGTATGGTGTTTCCTGAAACATCTAAAAAACAAAGCAACAGAGCCTAGGGCACTTCCACTTATGGTCCTATAGCTTAGGGAAATTAAAATCAAAAAGATACAGCCACCCCAATGTTTGGGACGCCTCTGTTTACAAGAACCTCGTTTACCGTACAAGTTCAATATCACAGAAAGTGAAAAATGGATAAAGAACTTGTGGTACTTACGTACAATGCAGTATCACTCAGCAGTGAAATCTATGTCATCAGGCCCGTAGCAGCACAATGAGTGGATTCAGGTACGATGATTCTAACTGAAATAAGTCACACAGAAAAAGAAACATCATAAGATATCAGTAATACACGGAATGTAAACTTGGCTACACAGGAACTGAATTACAGAACAGAACAGGGTCTCAAATTTAGAAAACCAACTTATGCTTATTTAAGGGGAAAGGTGAGTTGGGGTGCTGCATAAAACCAGAGATTGAAATGAGCACAGATAAAGTTCCTTAAGCCAAATATGGAATAGACAAGAGCTACTCCTTGCTCAACGAAATGGACTCAACACCGCATATTAAACGCCTAAGAGTGTACCTGACTCTTAAGTATCTTAAAACCTATGGATTGCTATGTCTCCGAAAGAGAATCAAGCATGTGTACAGGGACATAAACGCAGCAGTGATAGGATTGGAGAGGTTCGGTGAGCAAATGAAGACCCTTTGAAGTCATATTGCATGGTACCCATTCCACGGGTTTCAACTACCCAGGTTTAAGGTATTCTTCCTTCAGCTAAAACATGCATGTGGAACCTAGAGTATGATCAACCATGTGATCGGGAGACGTGTTCAAATATATCTCAGTTTTCGTACCCTGGTACTCGGGTGCAACATTCCAGACGCTTTACTAACACTCTCCCGACTTGGAGAGTCAGTCCCTTTAACCTCCTGTTTGGCCCAGTTTGCAATTTCTGCGGAAGATGAACAGGAATAGCGAGAACCAATGAGAGACTAGCTGGAGGTGTCTGGACGGGCAAATTTAACTCTCATTTCCCACCAGGAAGAGGAAATAACCAAAGGCTCAGCGTGCCGTGCCGGAACCAGATTAGGGCCTGAAGCCATCCTGCGGTGTTGCGGCCAGCTCACAAGAAAGCGAGTTGAAGAAAGGAGCTCAGGGGCACTGTAATTCACAAACCTGCAGAGTTATAAATGACAACTATCGTCCAAAAATATACTGAAGTAAGGCTGCCAAGAGGACTTGAAAGCGGGGCAGAATTGCAGGAAACCGATTTCAGGAGGTAGACTGGAATTGCATTGAAAGCATAGGAAAAGAGGCAGAACGTCCACAATGATGCACTTGGCCAAAAAGGGCGTATGCGTTTTTTCCTGAATATATTCAGGAAAAAACGCATACGCCCTTTTTGGCCAACCAAGCAAGCTTGCAAAGGAAATCTGCACTACAATGAAGTCTCACTTCCCCCCGGTCAAAAGGGCCATCTGAAAAAAGTGTAAAATCCAGAAAGGCAGGACAGGCCATGGAGAACTGGGAGCCTTGTTATGCTGATGGGCGGGATGTAAATTGCCAACAGACACTCGGGAGAAGTGTATGGTGTTTCCTGAAACATCTAAAAAACAAAGCAACAGAGCCTAGGGCACTTCCACTTATGGTCCTATAGCTTAGGGAAATTAAAATCAAAAAGATACAGCCACCCCAATGTTTGGGACGCCTCTGTTTACAAGAACCTCGTTTACCGTACAAGTTCAATATCACAGAAAGTGAAAAATGGATAAAGAACTTGTGGTACTTACGTACAATGCAGTATCACTCAGCAGTGAAATCTATGTCATCAGGCCCGTAGCAGCACAATGAGTGGATTCAGGTACGATGATTCTAACTGAAATAAGTCACACAGAAAAAGAAACATCATAAGATATCAGTAATACACGGAATGTAAACTTGGCTACACAGGAACTGAATTACAGAACAGAACAGGGTCTCAAATTTAGAAAACCAACTTATGCTTATTTAAGGGGAAAGGTGAGTTGGGGTGCTGCATAAAACCAGAGATTGAAATGAGCACAGATAAAGTTCCTTAAGCCAAATATGGAATAGACAAGAGCTACTCCTTGCTCAACGAAATGGACTCAACACCGCATATTAAACGCCTAAGAGTGTACCTGACTCTTAAGTATCTTAAAACCTATGGATTGCTATGTCTCCGAAAGAGAATCAAGCATGTGTACAGGGACATAAACGCAGCAGTGATAGGATTGGAGAGGTTCGGTGAGCAAATGAAGACCCTTTGAAGTCATATTGCATGGTACCCATTCCACGGGTTTCAACTACCCAGGTTTAAGGTATTCTTCCTTCAGCTAAAACATGCATGTGGAACCTAGAGTATGATCAACCATGTGATCGGGAGACGTGTTCAAATATATCTCAGTTTTCGTACCCTGGTACTCGGGTGCAACATTCCAGACGCTTTACTAACACTCTCCCGACTTGGAGAGTCAGTCCCTTTAACCTCCTGTTTGGCCCAGTTTGCAATTTCTGCGGAAGATGAACAGGAATAGCGAGAACCAATGAGAGACTAGCTGGAGGTGTCTGGACGGGCAAATTTAACTCTCATTTCCCACCAGGAAGAGGAAATAACCAAAGGCTCAGCGTGCCGTGCCGGAACCAGATTAGGGCCTGAAGCCATCCTGCGGTGTTGCGGCCAGCTCACAAGAAAGCGAGTTGAAGAAAGGAGCTCAGGGGCACTGTAATTCACAAACCTGCAGAGTTATAAATGACAACTATCGTCCAAAAATATACTGAAGTAAGGCTGCCAAGAGGACTTGAAAGCGGGGCAGAATTGCAGGAAACCGATTTCAGGAGGTAGACTGGAATTGCATTGAAAGCATAGGAAAAGAGGCAGAACGTCCACAATGATGCACTTGGCCAAAAAGGGCGTATGCGTTTTTTCCTGAATATATTCAGGAAAAAACGCATACGCCCTTTTTGGCCAACCAAGCAAGCTTGCAAAGGAAATCTGCACTACAATGAAGTCTCACTTCCCCCCGGTCAAAAGGGCCATCTGAAAAAAGTGTAAAATCCAGAAAGGCAGGACAGGCCATGGAGAACTGGGAGCCTTGTTATGCTGATGGGCGGGATGTAAATTGCCAACAGACACTCGGGAGAAGTGTATGGTGTTTCCTGAAACATCTAAAAAACAAAGCAACAGAGCCTAGGGCACTTCCACTTATGGTCCTATAGCTTAGGGAAATTAAAATCAAAAAGATACAGCCACCCCAATGTTTGGGACGCCTCTGTTTACAAGAACCTCGTTTACCGTACAAGTTCAATATCACAGAAAGTGAAAAATGGATAAAGAACTTGTGGTACTTACGTACAATGCAGTATCACTCAGCAGTGAAATCTATGTCATCAGGCCCGTAGCAGCACAATGAGTGGATTCAGGTACGATGATTCTAACTGAAATAAGTCACACAGAAAAAGAAACATCATAAGATATCAGTAATACACGGAATGTAAACTTGGCTACACAGGAACTGAATTACAGAACAGAACAGGGTCTCAAATTTAGAAAACCAACTTATGCTTGTTTAAGGGGAAAGGTGAGTTGGGGTGCTGCATAAACCAGAGATTGAAATGAGCACAGATAAAGTTCCTTAAGCCAAATATGGAATAGACAAGAGCTACTCCTTGCTCAACGAAATGGACTCAACACCGCATATTAAACGCCTAAGAGTGTACCTGACTCTTAAGTATCTTAAAACCTATGGATTGCTATGTCTCCGAAAGAGAATCAAGCATGTGTACAGGGACGTAAACGCAGCAGTGATAGGATTGGAGAGGTTCGGTGAGCAAATGAAGACCCTTTGAAGTCATATTGCATGGTACCCATTCCACGGGTTTCAACTACCCAGGTTTAAGGTATTCTTCCTTCAGCTAAAACATGCATGTGGAACCTAGAGTATGATCAACCATGTGATCGGGAGACGTGTTCAAATATGTCTCAGTTTTCGTACCCTGGTACTCGGGTGCAACATTCCAGACGCTTTACTAACACTCTCCCGACTTGGAGAGTCAGTCCCTTTAACCTCCTGTTTGGCCCAGTTTGCAATTTCTGTGGAAGATGAACAGGAATAGCGAGAACCAATGAGAGACTAGCTGGAGGTGTCTGGACGGGCAAATTTAACTCTCATTTCCCACCAGGAAGAGGAAATAACCAAAGGCTCAGCGTGCCGTGCCGGAACCAGATTAGGGCCTGAAGCCATCCTGCGGTGATGCGGCCAGCTCACAAGAAAGCGAGTTGAAGAAAGGAGCTCAGGGGCACTGTAATTCACAAACCTGCAGAGTTATAAATGACAACTATCGTCCAAAAATATACTGAAGTAAGGCTGCCAAGAGGACTTGAAAGCGGGGCAGAATTGCAGGAAACCGATTTCAGGAGGTAGACTGGAATTGCATCGAAAGCATAGGAAAAGAGGCAGAACGTCCACAATGATGCACTTGGCCAAAAAGGGCGTATGCGTTTTTTCCTGAATATATTCAGGAAAAAACGCATACGCCCTTTTTGGCCAACCAAGCAAGCTTGCAAAGGAAATCTGCACTACAATGAAGTCTCACTTCCCCCCGGTCAAAAGGGCCATCTGAAAAAAGTGTAAAATCCAGAAAGGCAGGACAGGCCATGGAGAACTGGGAGCCTTGTTATGCTGATGGGCGGGATGTAAATTGCCAACAGACACTCGGGAGAAGTGTATGGTGTTTCCTGAAACATCTAAAAAACAAAGCAACAGAGCCTAGGGCACTTCCACTTATGGTCCTATAGCTTAGGGAAATTAAAATCAAAAAGATACAGCCACCCCAATGTTTGGGACGCCTCTGTTTACAAGAACCTCGTTTACCGTACAAGTTCAATATCACAGAAAGTGAAAAATGGATAAAGAACTTGTGGTACTTACGTACAATGCAGTATCACTCAGCAGTGAAATCTATGTCATCAGGCCCGTAGCAGCACAATGAGTGGATTCAGGTACGATGATTCTAACTGAAATAAGTCACACAGAAAAAGAAACATCATAAGATATCAGTAATACACGGAATGTAAACTTGGCTACACAGGAACTGAATTACAGAACAGAACAGGGTCTCAAATTTAGAAAACCAACTTATGCTTGTTTAAGGGGAAAGGTGAGTTGGGGTGCTGCATAAAACCAGAGATTGAAATGAGCACAGATAAAGTTCCTTAAGCCAAATATGGAATAGACAAGAGCTACTCCTTGCTCAACGAAATGGACTCAACACCGCATATTAAACGCCTAAGAGTGTACCTGACTCTTAAGTATCTTAAAACCTATGGATTGCTATGTCTCCGAAAGAGAATCAAGCATGTGTACAGGGACGTAAACGCAGCAGTGATAGGATTGGAGAGGTTCGGTGAGCAAATGAAGACCCTTTGAAGTCATATTGCATGGTACCCATTCCACGGGTTTCAACTACCCAGGTTTAAGGTATTCTTCCTTCAGCTAAAACATGCATGTGGAACCTAGAGTATGATCAACCATGTGATCGGGAGACGTGTTCAAATATGTCTCAGTTTTCGTACCCTGGTACTCGGGTGCAACATTCCAGACGCTTTACTAACACTCTCCCGACTTGGAGAGTCAGTCCCTTTAACCTCCTGTTTGGCCCAGTTTGAAATTTCTGCGGAAGATGAACAGGAATAGCGAGAACCAATGAGAGACTAGCTGGAGGTGTCTGGACGGGCAAATTTAACTCTCATTTCCCACCAGGAAGAGGAAATAACCAAAGGCTCAGCGTGCCGTGCCGGAACCAGATTAGGGCCTGAAGCCATCCTGCGGTGTTGCGGCCAGCTCACAAGAAAACGAGTTGAAGAAAGGAGCTCAGGGGCACTGTAATTCACAAACCTGCAGAGTTATAAATGACAGCTATCGTCCAAAAATATACTGAAGTAAGGCTGCCAAGAGGACTTGAAAGCGGGGCAGAATTGCAGGAAACCGATTTCAGGAGGTAGACTGGAATTGCATCGAAAGCATAGGAAAAGAGGCAGAACGTCCACAATGATGCACTTGGCCAAAAAGGGCGTATGCGTTTTTTCCTGAATATATTCAGGAAAAAACGCATACGCCCTTTTTGGCCAACCAAGCAAGCTTGCAAAGGAAATCTGCACTACAATGAAGTGTCACTTCCCCCCGGTCAAAAGGGCCATCTGAAAAAAGTGTAAAATCCAGAAAGGCAGGACAGGCCATGGAGAACTGGGAGCCTTGTTATGCTGATGGGCGGGATGTAAATTGCCAACAGACACTCGGGAGAAGTGTATGGTGTTTCCTGAAACATCTAAAAAACAAAGCAACAGAGCCTAGGGCACTTCCACTTATGGTCCTATAGCTTAGGGAAATTAAAATCAAAAAGATACAGCCACCCCAATGTTTGGGACGCCTCTGTTTACAAGAACCTCGTTTACCGTACAAGTTCAATATCACAGAAAGTGAAAAATGGATAAAGAACTTGTGGTACTTACGTACAATGCAGTATCACTCAGCAGTGAAATCTATGTCATCGGGCCCGTAGCAGCACAATGAGTGAATTCAGGTACGATGATTCTAACTGAAATAAGTCACACAGAAAAAGAAACATCATAAGATATCAGTAATACACGGAATGTAAACTTGGCTACACAGGAACTGAATTACAGAACAGAACAGGGTCTCAAATTTAGAAAACCAACTTATGCTTGTTTAAGGGGAAAGGTGAGTTGGGGTGCTGCATAAAACCAGAGATTGAAATGAGCACAGATAAAGTTCCTTAAGCCAAATATGGAATAGACAAGAGCTACTCCTTGCTCAACGAAATGGACTCAACACCGCATATTAAACGCCTAAGAATGTACCTGTATAGTAAGTATCTTAAAACCTATGGATTGCTATGTCTCCGAAAGAGAATCAAGCATGTGTACAGGGACATAAACGCAGCAGTGATAGGATTGGAGAGGTTCGGTGAGCAAATGAAGACCCTTTGAAGTCATATTGCATGGTACCCATTCCACGGGTTTCAACTACCCAGGTTTAAGGTATTCTTCCTTCAGCTAAAACATGCATGTGGAACCTAGAGTATGATCAACCATGTGATCGGGAGACGTGTTCAAATATGTCTCAGTTTTCGTACCCTGGTACTCGGGTGCAACATTCCAGACGCTTTACTAACACTCTCCCGACTTGGAGAGTCAGTCCCTTTAACCTCCTGTTTGGCCCAGTTTGCAATTTCTGCGGAAGATGAACAGGAATAGCGAGAACCAATGAGAGACTAGCTGGAGGTGTCTGGACGGGCAAATTTAACTCTCATTTCCCACCAGGAAGAGGAAATAACCAAAGGCTCAGCGTGCCGTGCCGGAACCAGATTAGGGCCTGAAGCCATCCTGCGGTGTTGCGGCCAGCTCACAAGAAAGCGAGTTGAAGAAAGGAGCTCAGGGGCACTGTAATTCACAAACCTGCAGAGTTATAAATGACAACTATCGTCCAAAAATATACTGAAGTAAGGCTGCCAAGAGGACTTGAAAGCGGGGCAGAATTGCAGGAAACCGATTTCAGGAGGTAGACTGGAATTGCATTGAAAGCATAGGAAAAGAGGCAGAACGTCCACAATGATGCACTTGGCCAAAAAGGGCGTATGCGTTTTTTCCTGAATATATTCAGGAAAAAACGCATACGCCCTTTTTGGCCAACCAAGCAAGCTTGCAAAGGAAATCTGCACTACAATGAAGTCTCACTTCCCCCCGGTCAAAAGGGCCATCTGAAAAAAGTGTAAAATCCAGAAAGGCAGGACAGGCCATGGAGAACTGGGAGCCTTGTTATGCTGATGGGCGGGATGTCAATTGCCAACAGACACTCGGGAGAAGTGTATGGTGTTTCCTGAAACATCTAAAAAACAAAGCAACAGAGCCTAGGGCACTTCCACTTATGGTCCTATAGCTTAGGGAAATTAAAATCAAAAAGATACAGCCACCCCAATGTTTGGGACGCCTCTGTTTACAAGAACCTCGTTTACCGTACAAGTTCAATATCACAGAAAGTGAAAAATGGATAAAGAACTTGTGGTACTTACGTACAATGCAGTATCACTCAGCAGTGAAATCTATGTCATCAGGCCCGTAGCAGCACAATGAGTGGATTCAGGTACGATGATTCTAACTGAAATAAGTCACACAGAAAAAGAAACATCATAAGATATCAGTAACACACGGAATGTAAACTTGGCTACACAGGAACTGAATTACAGAACAGAACAGGGTCTCAAATTTAGAAAACCAACTTATGCTTATTTAAGGGGAAAGGTGAGTTGGGGTGCTGCATAAAACCAGAGATTGAAATGAGCACAGATAAAGTTCCTTAAGCCAAATATGGAATAGACAAGAGCTACTCCTTGCTCAACGAAATGGACTCAACACCGCATATTAAACGCCTAAGAGTGTACCTGACTCTTAAGTATCTTAAAACCTATGGATTGCTATGTCTCCGAAAGAGAATCAAGCATGTGTACAGGGACATAAACGCAGCAGTGATAGGATTGGAGAGGTTCGGTGAGCAAATGAAGACCCTTTGAAGTCATATTGCATGGTACCCATTCCACGGGTTTCAACTACCCAGGTTTAAGGTATTCTTCCTTCAGCTAAAACATGCATGTGGAACCTAGAGTATGATCAACCATGTGATCGGGAGACGTGTTCAAATATGTCTCAGTTTTCGTACCCTGGTACTCGGGTGCAACATTCCAGACGCTTTACTAACACTCTCCCGACTTGGAGAGTCAGTCCCTTTAACCTCCTGTTTGGCCCAGTTTGCAATTTCTGCGGAAGATGAACAGGAATAGCGAGAACCAATGAGAGACTAGCTGGAGGTGTCTGGACGGGCAAATTTAACTCTCATTTCCCACCAGGAAGAGGAAATAACCAAAGGCTCAGCGTGCCGTGCCGGAACCAGATTAGGGCCTGAAGCCATCCTGCGGTGTTGCGGCCAGCTCACAAGAAAGCGAGTTGAAGAAAGGAGCTCAGGGGCACTGTAATTCACAAACCTGCAGAGTTATAAATGACAACTATCGTCCAAAAATATACTGAAGTAAGGCTGCCAAGAGGACTTGAAAGTGGGGCAGAATTGCAGGAAACCGATTTCAGGAGGTAGACTGGAATTGCATTGAAAGCATAGGAAAAGAGGCAGAACGTCCACAATGATGCACTTGGCCAAAAAGGGCGTATGCGTTTTTTCCTGAATATATTCAGGAAAAAACGCATACGCCCTTTTTGGCCAACCAAGCAAGCTTGCAAAGGAAATCTGCACTACAATGAAGTCTCACTTCCCCCCGGTCAAAAGGGCCATCTGAAAAAAGTGTAAAATCCAGAAAGGCAGGACAGGCCATGGAGAACTGGGAGCCTTGTTATGCTGATGGGCGGGATGTAAATTGCCAACAGACACTCGGGAGAAGTGTATGGTGTTTCCTGAAACATCTAAAAAACAAAGCAACAGAGCCTAGGGCACTTCCACTTATGGTCCTATAGCTTAGGGAAATTAAAATCAAAAAGATACAGCCACCCCAATGTTTGGGACGCCTCTGTTTACAAGAACCTCGTTTACCGTACAAGTTCAATATCACAGAAAGTGAAAAATGGATAAAGAACTTGTGGTACTTACGTACAATGCAGTATCACTCAGCAGTGAAATCTATGTCATCAGGCCCGTAGCAGCACAATGAGTGGATTCAGGTACGATGATTCTAACTGAAATAAGTCACACAGAAAAAGAAACATCATAAGATATCAGTAATACACGGAATGTAAACTTGGCTACACAGGAACTGAATTACAGAACAGAACAGGGTCTCAAATTTAGAAAACCAACTTATGCTTGTTTAAGGGGAAAGGTGAGTTGGGGTGCTGCATAAAACCAGAGATTGAAATGAGCACAGATAAAGTTCCTTAAGCCAAATATGGAATAGACAAGAGCTACTCCTTGCTCAACGAAATGGACTCAACACCGCATATTAAACGCCTAAGAGTGTACCTGACTCTTAAGTATCTTAAAACCTATGGATTGCTATGTCTCCGAAAGAGAATCAAGCATGTGTACAGGGACGTAAACGCAGCAGTGATAGGATTGGAGAGGTTCGGTGAGCAAATGAAGACCCTTTGAAGTCATATTGCATGGTACCCATTCCACGGGTTTCAACTACCCAGGTTTAAGGTATTCTTCCTTCAGCTAAAACATGCATGTGGAACCTAGAGTATGATCAACCATGTGATCGGGAGACGTGTTCAAATATGTCTCAGTTTTCGTACCCTGGTACTCGGGTGCAACATTCCAGACGCTTTACTAACACTCTCCCGACTTGGAGAGTCAGTCCCTTTAACCTCCTGTTTGGCCCAGTTTGCAATTTCTGTGGAAGATGAACAGGAATAGCGAGAACCAATGAGAGACTAGCTGGAGGTGTCTGGACGGGCAAATTTAACTCTCATTTCCCACCAGGAAGAGGAAATAACCAAAGGCTCAGCGTGCCGTGCCGGAACCAGATTAGGGCCTGAAGCCATCCTGCGGTGTTGCGGCCAGCTCACAAGAAAGCGAGTTGAAGAAAGGAGCTCAGGGGCACTGTAATTCACAAACCTGCAGAGTTATAAATGACAACTATCGTCCAAAAATATACTGAAGTAAGGCTGCCAAGAGGACTTGAAAGCGGGGCAGAATTGCAGGAAACCGATTTCAGGAGGTAGACTGGAATTGCATTGAAAGCATAGGAAAAGAGGCAGAACGTCCACAATGATGCACTTGGCCAAAAAGGGCGTATGCGTTTTTTCCTGAATATATTCAGGAAAAAACGCATACGCCCTTTTTGGCCAACCAAGCAAGCTTGCAAAGGAAATCTGCACTACAATGAAGTCTCACTTCCCCCCGGTCAAAAGGGCCATCTGAAAAAAGTGTAAAATCCAGAAAGGCAGGACAGGCCATGGAGAACTGGGAGCCTTGTTATGCTGATGGGCGGGATGTCAATTGCCAACAGACACTCGGGAGAAGTGTATGGTGTTTCCTGAAACATCTAAAAAACAAAGCAACAGAGCCTAGGGCACTTCCACTTATGGTCCTATAGCTTAGGGAAATTAAAATCAAAAAGATACAGCCACCCCAATGTTTGGGACGCCTCTGTTTACAAGAACCTCGTTTACCGTACAAGTTCAATATCACAGAAAGTGAAAAATGGATAAAGAACTTGTGGTACTTACGTACAATGCAGTATCACTCAGCAGTGAAATCTATGTCATCAGGCCCGTAGCAGCACAATGAGTGGATTCAGGTACGATGATTCTAACTGAAATAAGTCACACAGAAAAAGAAACATCATAAGATATCAGTAATACACGGAATGTAAACTTGGCTACACAGGAACTGAATTACAGAACAGAACAGGGTCTCAAATTTAGAAAACCAACTTATGCTTATTTAAGGGGAAAGGTGAGTTGGGGTGCTGCATAAAACCAGAGATTGAAATGAGCACAGATAAAGTTCCTTAAGCCAAATATGGAATAGACAAGAGCTACTCCTTGCTCAACGAAATGGACTCAACACCGCATATTAAACGCCTAAGAGTGTACCTGACTCTTAAGTATCTTAAAACCTATGGATTGCTATGTCTCCGAAAGAGAATCAAGCATGTGTACAGGGACATAAACGCAGCAGTGATAGGATTGGAGAGGTTCGGTGAGCAAATGAAGACCCTTTGAAGTCATATTGCATGGTACCCATTCCACGGGTTTCAACTACCCAGGTTTAAAGTATTCTTCCTTCAGCTAAAACATGCATGTGGAACCTAGAGTATGATCAACCATGTGATCGGGAGACGTGTTCAAATATATCTCAGTTTTCGTACCCTGGTACTCGGGTGCAACATTCCAGACGCTTTACTAACACTCTCCCGACTTGGAGAGTCAGTCCCTTTAACCTCCTGTTTGGCCCAGTTTGCAATTTCTGCGGAAGATGAACAGGAATAGCGAGAACCAATGAGAGACTAGCTGGAGGTGTCTGGACGGGCAAATTTAACTCTCATTTCCCACCAGGAAGAGGAAATAACCAAAGGCTCAGCGTGCCGTGCCGGAACCAGATTAGGGCCTGAAGCCATCCTGCGGTGTTGCGGCCAGCTCACAAGAAAGCGAGTTGAAGAAAGGAGCTCAGGGGCACTGTAATTCACAAACCTGCAGAGTTATAAATGACAACTATCGTCCAAAAATATACTGAAGTAAGGCTGCCAAGAGGACTTGAAAGCGGGGCAGAATTGCAGGAAACCGATTTCAGGAGGTAGACTGGAATTGCATTGAAAGCATAGGAAAAGAGGCAGAACGTCCACAATGATGCACTTGGCCAAAAAGGGCGTATGCGTTTTTTCCTGAATATATTCAGGAAAAAACGCATACGCCCTTTTTGGCCAACCAAGCAAGCTTGCAAAGGAAATCTGCACTACAATGAAGTCTCACTTCCCCCCGGTCAAAAGGGCCATCTGAAAAAAGTGTAAAATCCAGAAAGGCAGGACAGGCCATGGAGAACTGGGAGCCTTGTTATGCTGATGGGCGGGATGTAAATTGCCAACAGACACTCGGGAGAAGTGTATGGTGTTTCCTGAAACATCTAAAAAACAAAGCAACAGAGCCTAGGGCACTTCCACTTATGGTCCTATAGCTTAGGGAAATTAAAATCAAAAAGATACAGCCACCCCAATGTTTGGGACGCCTCTGTTTACAAGAACCTCGTTTACCGTACAAGTTCAATATCACAGAAAGTGAAAAATGGATAAAGAACTTGTGGTACTTACGTACAATGCAGTATCACTCAGCAGTGAAATCTATGTCATCAGGCCCGTAGCAGCACAATGAGTGGATTCAGGTACGATGATTCTAACTGAAATAAGTCACACAGAAAAAGAAACATCATAAGATATCAGTAATACACGGAATGTAAACTTGGCTACACAGGAACTGAATTACAGAACAGAACAGGGTCTCAAATTTAGAAAACCAACTTATGCTTGTTTAAGGGGAAAGGTGAGTTGGGGTGCTGCATAAAACCAGAGATTGAAATGAGCACAGATAAAGTTCCTTAAGCCAAATATGGAATAGACAAGAGCTACTCCTTGCTCAACGAAATGGACTCAACACCGCATATTAAACGCCTAAGAGTGTACCTGACTCTTAAGTATCTTAAAACCTATGGATTGCTATGTCTCCGAAAGAGAATCAAGCATGTGTACAGGGACGTAAACGCAGCAGTGATAGGATTGGAGAGGTTCGGTGAGCAAATGAAGACCCTTTGAAGTCATATTGCATGGTACCCATTCCACGGGTTTCAACTACCCAGGTTTAAGGTATTCTTCCTTCAGCTAAAACATGCATGTGGAACCTAGAGTATGATCAACCATGTGATCGGGAGACGTGTTCAAATATGTCTCAGTTTTCGTACCCTGGTACTCGGGTGCAACATTCCAGACGCTTTACTAACACTCTCCCGACTTGGAGAGTCAGTCCCTTTAACCTCCTGTTTGGCCCAGTTTGCAATTTCTGTGGAAGATGAACAGGAATAGCGAGAACCAAAGAGAGACTAGCTGGAGGTGTCTGGACGGGCAAATTTAACTCTCATTTCCCACCAGGAAGAGGAAATAACCAAAGGCTCAGCGTGCCGTGCCGGAACCAGATTAGGGCCTGAAGCCATCCTGCGGTGTTGCGGCCAGCTCACAAGAAAACGAGTTGAAGAAAGGAGCTCAGGGGCACTGTAATTCACAAACCTGCAGAGTTATAAATGACAACTATCGTCCAAAAATATACTGAAGTAAGGCTGCCAAGAGGACTTGAAAGCGGGGCAGAATTGCAGGAAACCGATTTCAGGAGGTAGACTGGAATTGCATCGAAAGCATAGGAAAAGAGGCAGAACGTCCACAATGATGCACTTGGCCAAAAAGGGCGTATGCGTTTTTTCCTGAATATATTCAGGAAAAAACGCATACGCCCTTTTTGGCCAACCAAGCAAGCTTGCAAAGGAAATCTGCACTACAATGAAGTCTCACTTCCCCCCGGTCAAAAGGGCCATCTGAAAAAAGTGTAAAATCCAGAAAGGCAGGACAGGCCATGGAGAACTGGGAGCCTTGTTATGCTGATGGGCGGGATGTAAATTGCCAACAGACACTCGGGAGAAGTGTATGGTGTTTCCTGAAACATCTAAAAAACAAAGCAACAGAGCCTAGGGCACTTCCACTTATGGTCCTATAGCTTAGGGAAATTAAAATCAAAAAGATACAGCCACCCCAATGTTTGGGACGCCTCTGTTTACAAGAACCTCGTTTACCGTACAAGTTCAATATCACAGAAAGTGAAAAATGGATAAAGAACTTGTGGTACTTACGTACAATGCAGTATCACTCAGCAGTGAAATCTATGTCATCAGGCCCGTAGCAGCACAATGAGTGGATTCAGGTACGATGATTCTAACTGAAATAAGTCACACAGAAAAAGAAACATCATAAGATATCAGTAATACACGGAATGTAAACTTGGCTACACAGGAACTGAATTACAGAACAGAACAGGGTCTCAAATTTAGAAAACCAACTTATGCTTGTTTAAGGGGAAAGGTGAGTTGGGGTGCTGCATAAAACCAGAGATTGAAATGAGCACAGATAAAGTTCCTTAAGCCAAATATGGAATAGACAAGAGCTACTCCTTGCTCAACGAAATGGACTCAACACCGCATATTAAACGCCTAAGAGTGTACCTGACTCTTAAGTATCTTAAAACCTATGGATTGCTATGTCTCCGAAAGAGAATCAAGCATGTGTACAGGGACGTAAACGCAGCAGTGATAGGATTGGAGAGGTTCGGTGAGCAAATGAAGACCCTTTGAAGTCATATTGCATGGTACCCATTCCACGGGTTTCAACTACCCAGGTTTAAGGTATTCTTCCTTCAGCTAAAACATGCATGTGGAACCTAGAGTATGATCAACCATGTGATCGGGAGACGTGTTCAAATATGTCTCAGTTTTCGTACCCTGGTACTCGGGTGCAACATTCCAGACGCTTTACTAACACTCTCCCGACTTGGAGAGTCAGTCCCTTTAACCTCCTGTTTGGCCCAGTTTGCAATTTCTGCGGAAGATGAACAGGAATAGCGAGAACCAATGAGAGACTAGCTGGAGGTGTCTGGACGGGCAAATTTAACTCTCATTTCCCACCAGGAAGAGGAAATAACCAAAGGCTCAGCGTGCCGTGCCGGAACCAGATTAGGGCCTGAAGCCATCCTGCGGTGTTGCGGCCAGCTCACAAGAAAACGAGTTGAAGAAAGGAGCTCAGGGGCACTGTAATTCACAAACCTGCAGAGTTATAAATGACAGCTATCGTCCAAAAATATACTGAAGTAAGGCTGCCAAGAGGACTTGAAAGCGGGGCAGAATTGCAGGAAACCGATTTCAGGAGGTAGACTGGAATTGCATCGAAAGCATAGGAAAAGAGGCAGAACGTCCACAATGATGCACTTGGCCAAAAAGGGCGTATGCGTTTTTTCCTGAATATATTCAGGAAAAAACGCATACGCCCTTTTTGGCCAACCAAGCAAGCTTGCAAAGGAAATCTGCACTACAATGAAGTCTCACTTCCCCCCGGTCAAAAGGGCCATCTGAAAAAAGTGTAAAATCCAGAAAGGCAGGACAGGCCATGGAGAACTGGGAGCCTTGTTATGCTGATGGGCGGGATGTCAATTGCCAACAGACACTCGGGAGAAGTGTATGGTGTTTCCTGAAACATCTAAAAAACAAAGCAACAGAGCCTAGGGCACTTCCACTTATGGTCCTATAGCTTAGGGAAATTAAAATCAAAAAGATACAGCCACCCCAATGTTTGGGACGCCTCTGTTTACAAGAACCTCGTTTACCGTACAAGTTCAATATCACAGAAAGTGAAAAATGGATAAAGAACTTGTGGTACTTACGTACAATGCAGTATCACTCAGCAGTGAAATCTATGTCATCAGGCCCGTAGCAGCACAATGAGTGGATTCAGGTACGATGATTCTAACTGAAATAAGTCACACAGAAAAAGAAACATCATAAGATATCAGTAATACACGGAATGTAAACTTGGCTACACAGGAACTGAATTACAGAACAGAACAGGGTCTCAAATTTAGAAAACCAACTTATGCTTGTTTAAGGGGAAAGGTGAGTTGGGGTGCTGCATAAAACCAGAGATTGAAATGAGCACAGATAAAGTTCCTTAAGCCAAATATGGAATAGACAAGAGCTACTCCTTGCTCAACGAAATGGACTCAACACCGCATATTAAACGCCTAAGAGTGTACCTGACTCTTAAGTATCTTAAAACCTATGGATTGCTATGTCTCCGAAAGAGAATCAAGCATGTGTACAGGGACGTAAACGCAGCAGTGATAGGATTGGAGAGGTTCGGTGAGCAAATGAAGACCCTTTGAAGTCATATTGCATGGTACCCATTCCACGGGTTTCAACTACCCAGGTTTAAGGTATTCTTCCTTCAGCTAAAACATGCATGTGGAACCTAGAGTATGATCCACCATGTGATCGGGAGACGTGTTCAAATATGTCTCAGTTTTCGTACCCTGGTACTCGGGTGCAACATTCCAGACGCTTTACTAACACTCTCCCGACTTGGAGAGTCAGTCCCTTTAACCTCCTGTTTGGCCCAGTTTGCAATTTCTGCGGAAGATGAACAGGAATAGCGAGAACCAATGAGAGACTAGCTGGAGGTGTCTGGACGGGCAAATTTAACTCTCATTTCCCACCAGGAAGAGGAAATAACCAAAGGCTCAGCGTGCCGTGCCGGAACCAGATTAGGGCCTGAAGCCATCCTGCGGTGTTGCGGCCAGCTCACAAGAAAGCGAGTTGAAGAAAGGAGCTCAGGGGCACTGTAATTCACAATCCTGCAGAGTTATAAATGACAACTATCGTCCAAAAATATACTGAAGTAAGGCTGCCAAGAGGACTTGAAAGCGGGGCAGAATTGCAGGAAACCGATTTCAGGAGGTAGACTGGAATTGCATTGAAAGCATAGGAAAAGAGGCAGAACGTCCACAATGATGCACTTGGCCAAAAAGGGCGTATGCGTTTTTTCCTGAATATATTCAGGAAAAAACGCATACGCCCTTTTTGGCCAACCAAGCAAGCTTGCAAAGGAAATCTGCACTACAATGAAGTCTCACTTCCCCCCGGTCAAAAGGGCCATCTGAAAAAAGTGTAAAATCCAGAAAGGCAGGACAGGCCATGGAGAACTGGGAGCCTTGTTATGCTGATGGGCGGGATGTAAATTGCCAACAGACACTCGGGAGAAGTGTATGGTGTTTCCTGAAACATCTAAAAAACAAAGCAACAGAGCCTAGGGCACTTCCACTTATGGTCCTATAGCTTAGGGAAATTAAAATCAAAAAGATACAGCCACCCCAATGTTTGGGACGCCTCTGTTTACAAGAACCTCGTTTACCGTACAAGTTCAATATCACAGAAAGTGAAAAATGGATAAAGAACTTGTGGTACTTACGTACAATGCAGTATCACTCAGCAGTGAAATCTATGTCATCAGGCCCGTAGCAGCACAATGAGTGGATTCAGGTACGATGATTCTAACTGAAATAAGTCACACAGAAAAAGAAACATCATAAGATATCAGTAATACACGGAATGTAAACTTGGCTACACAGGAACTGAATTACAGAACAGAACAGGGTCTCAAATTTAGAAAACCAACTTATGCTTGTTTAAGGGGAAAGGTGAGTTGGGGTGCTGCATAAAACCAGAGATTGAAATGAGCACAGATAAAGTTCCTTAAGCCAAATATGGAATAGACAAGAGCTACTCCTTGCTCAACGAAATGGACTCAACACCGCATATTAAACGCCTAAGAGTGTACCTGACTCTTAAGTATCTTAAAACCTATGGATTGCTATGTCTCCGAAAGAGAATCAAGTATGTGTACAGGGACGTAAACGCAGCAGTGATAGGATTGGAGAGGTTCGGTGAGCAAATGAAGACCCTTTGAAGTCATATTGCATGGTACCCATTCCACGGGTTTCAACTACCCAGGTTTAAGGTATTCTTCCTTCAGCTAAAACATGCATGTGGAACCTAGAGTATGATCAACCATGTGATCGGGAGACGTGTTCAAATATGTCTCAGTTTTCGTACCCTGGTACTCGGGTGCAACATTCCAGACGCTTTACTAACACTCTCCCGACTTGGAGAGTCAGTCCCTTTAACCTCCTGTTTGGCCCAGTTTGCAATTTCTGCGGAAGATGAACAGGAATAGCGAGAACCAATGAGAGACTAGCTGGAGGTGTCTGGACGGGCAAATTTAACTCTCATTTCCCACCAGGAAGAGGAAATAACCAAAGGCTCAGCGTGCCGTGCCGGAACCAGATTAGGGCCTGAAGCCATCCTGCGGTGTTGCGGCCAGCTCACAAGAAAACGAGTTGAAGAAAGGAGCTCAGGGGCACTGTAATTCACAAACCTGCAGAGTTATAAATGACAACTATCGTCCAAAAATATACTGAAGTAAGGCTGCCAAGAGGACTTGAAAGCGGGGCAGAATTGCAGGAAACCGATTTCAGGAGGTAGACTGGAATTGCATCGAAAGCATAGGAAAAGAGGCAGAACGTCCACAATGATGCACTTGGCCAAAAAGGGCGTATGCGTTTTTTCCTGAATATATTCAGGAAAAAACGCATACGCCCTTTTTGGCCAACCAAGCAAGCTTGCAAAGGAAATCTGCACTACAATGAAGTCTCACTTCCCCCCGGTCAAAAGGGCCATCTGAAAAAAGTGTAAAATCCAGAAAGGCAGGACAGGCCATGGAGAACTGGGAGCCTTGTTATGCTGATGGGCGGGATGTAAATTGCCAACAGACACTGGGGAGAAGTGTATGGTGTTTCCTGAAACATCTAAAAAACAAAGCAACAGAGCCTAGGGCACTTCCACTTATGGTCCTATAGCTTAGGGAAATTAAAATCAAAAAGATACAGCCACCCCAATGTTTGGGACGCCTCTGTTTACAAGAACCTCGTTTACCGTACAAGTTCAATATCACAGAAAGTGAAAAATGGATAAAGAACTTGTGGTACTTACGTACAATGCAGTATCACTCAGCAGTGAAATCTATGTCATCAGGCCCGTAGCAGCACAATGAGTGGATTCAGGTATGATGATTCTAACTGAAATAAGTCACACAGAAAAAGAAACATCATAAGATATCAGTAATACACGGAATGTAAACTTGGCTACACAGGAACTGAATTACAGAACAGAACAGGGTCTCAAATTTAGAAAACCAACTTATGCTTGTTTAAGGGGAAAGGTGAGTTGGGGTGCTGCATAAAACCAGAGATTGAAATGAGCACAGATAAAGTTCCTTAAGCCAAATATGGAATAGACAAGAGCTACTCCTTGCTCAACGAAATGGACTCAACACCGCATATTAAACGCCTAAGAGTGTACCTGACTCTTAAGTATCTTAAAACCTACGGATTGCTATGTCTCCGAAAGAGAATCAAGCATGTGTACAGGGACGTAAACGCAGCAGTGATAGGATTGGAGAGGTTCGGTGAGCAAATGAAGACCCTTTGAAGTCATATTGCATGGTACCCATTCCACGGGTTTCAACTACCCAGGTTTAAGGTATTCTTCCTTCAGCTAAAACATGCATGTGGAACCTAGAGTATGATCAACCATGTGATCGGGAGACGTGTTCAAATATGTCTCAGTTTTCGTACCCTGGTACTCGGGTGCAACATTCCAGACGCTTTACTAACACTCTCCCGACTTGGAGAGTCAGTCCCTTTAACCTCCTGTTTGGCCCAGTTTGCAATTTCTGCGGAAGATGAACAGGAATAGCGAGAACCAATGAGAGACTAGCTGGAGGTGTCTGGACGGGCAAATTTAACTCTCATTTCCCACCAGGAAGAGGAAATAACCAAAGGCTCAGCGTGCCGTGCCGGAACCAGATTAGGGCCTGAAGCCATCCTGCGGTGTTGCGGCCAGCTCACAAGAAAACGAGTTGAAGAAAGGAGCTCAGGGGCACTGTAATTCACAAACCTGCAGAGTTATAAATGACAACTATCGTCCAAAAATATACTGAAGTAAGGCTGCCAAGAGGACTTGAAAGCGGGGCAGAATTGCAGGAAACCGATTTCAGGAGGTAGACTGGAATTGCATCGAAAGCATAGGAAAAGAGGCAGAACGTCCACAATGATGCACTTGGCCAAAAAGGGCTTATGCGTTTTTTCCTGAATATATTCAGGAAAAAACGCATACGCCCTTTTTGGCCAACCAAGCAAGCTTGCAAAGGAAATCTGCACTACAATGAAGTCTCACTTCCCCCCGGTCAAAAGGGCCATCTGAAAAAAGTGTAAAATCCAGAAAGGCAGGACAGGCCATGGAGAACTGGGAGCCTTGTTATGCTGATGGGCGGGATGTCAATTGCCAACAGACACTCGGGAGAAGTGTATGGTGTTTCCTGAAACATCTAAAAAACAAAGCAACAGAGCCTAGGGCACTTCCACTTATGGTCCTATAGCTTAGGGAAATTAAAATCAAAAAGATACAGCCACCCCAATGTTTGGGACGCCTCTGTTTACAAGAACCTCGTTTACCGTACAAGTTCAATATCACAGAAAGTGAAAAATGGATAAAGAACTTGTGGTACTTACGTACAATGCAGTATCACTCAGCAGTGAAATCTATGTCATCAGGCCCGTAGCAGCACAATGAGTGGATTCAGGTACGATGATTCTAACTGAAATAAGTCACACAGAAAAAGAAACATCATAAGATATCAGTAATACACGGAATGTAAACTTGGCTACACAGGAACTGAATTACAGAACAGAACAGGGTCTCAAATTTAGAAAACCAACTTATGCTTGTTTAAGGGGAAAGGTGAGTTGGGGTGCTGCATAAAACCAGAGATTGAAATGAGCACAGATAAAGTTCCTTAAGCCAAATATGGAATAGACAAGAGCTACTCCTTGCTCAACGAAATGGACTCAACACCGCATATTAAACGCCTAAGAGTGTACCTGACTCTTAAGTATCTTAAAACCTATGGATTGCTATGTCTCCGAAAGAGAATCAAGCATGTGTACAGGGACGTAAACGCAGCAGTGATAGGATTGGAGAGGTTCGGTGAGCAAATGAAGACCCTTTGAAGTCATATTGCATGGTACCCATTCCACGGGTTTCAACTACCCAGGTTTAAGGTATTCTTCCTTCAGCTAAAACATGCATGTGGAACCTAGAGTATGATCAACCATGTGATCGGGAGACGTGTTCAAATATGTCTCAGTTTTCGTACCCTGGTACTCGGGTGCAACATTCCAGACGCTTTACTAACACTCTCCCGACTTGGAGAGTCAGTCCCTTTAACCTCCTGTTTGGCCCAGTTTGCAATTTCTGCGGAAGATGAACAGGAATAGCGAGAACCAATGAGAGACTAGCTGGAGGTGTCTGGACGGGCAAATTTAACTCTCATTTCCCACCAGGAAGAGGAAATAACCAAAGGCTCAGCGTGCCGTGCCGGAACCAGATTAGGGCCTGAAGCCATCCTGCGGTGTTGCGGCCAGCTCACAAGAAAACGAGTTGAAGAAAGGAGCTCAGGGGCACTGTAATTCACAAACCTGCAGAGTTATAAATGACAACTATCGTCCAAAAATATACTGAAGTAAGGCTGCCAAGAGGACTTGAAAGCGGGGCAGAATTGCAGGAAACCGATTTCAGGAGGTAGACTGGAATTGCATCGAAAGCATAGGAAAAGAGGCAGAACGTCCACAATGATGCACTTGGCCAAAAAGGGCGTATGCGTTTTTTCCTGAATATATTCAGGAAAAAACGCATACGCCCTTTTTGGCCAACCAAGCAAGCTTGCAAAGGAAATCTGCACTACAATGAAGTCTCACTTCCCCCCGGTCAAAAGGGCCATCTGAAAAAAGTGTAAAATCCAGAAAGGCAGGACAGGCCATGGAGAACTGGGAGCCTTGTTATGCTGATGGGCGGGATGTAAATTGCCAACAGACACTCGGGAGAAGTGTATGGTGTTTCCTGAAACATCTAAAAAACAAAGCAACAGAGCCTAGGGCACTTCCACTTATGGTCCTATAGCTTAGGGAAATTAAAATCAAAAAGATACAGCCACCCCAATGTTTGGGACGCCTCTGTTTACAAGAACCTCGTTTACCGTACAAGTTCAATATCACAGAAAGTGAAAAATGGATAAAGAACTTGTGGTACTTACGTACAATGCAGTATCACTCAGCAGTGAAATCTATGTCATCAGGCCCGTAGCAGCACAATGAGTGGATTCAGGTACGATGATTCTAACTGAAATAAGTCACACAGAAAAAGAAACATCATAAGATATCAGTAATACACGGAATGTAAACTTGGCTACACAGGAACTGAATTACAGAACAGAACAGGGTCTCAAATTTAGAAAACCAACTTATGCTTGTTTAAGGGGAAAGGTGAGTTGGGGTGCTGCATAAAACCAGAGATTGAAATGAGCACAGATAAAGTTCCTTAAGCCAAATATGGAATAGACAAGAGCTACTCCTTGCTCAACGAAATGGACTCAACACCGCATATTAAACGCCTAAGAATGTACCTGACTCTTAAGTATCTTAAAACCTATGGATTGCTATGTCTCCGAAAGAGAATCAAGCATGTGTACAGGGACGTAAAAGCAGCAGTGATAGGATTGGAGAGGTTCGGTGAGCAAATGAAGACCCTTTGAAGTCATATTGCATGGTACCCATTCCACGGGTTTCAACTACCCAGGTTTAAGGTATTCTTCCTTCAGCTAAAACATGCATGTGGAACCTAGAGTATGATCAACCATGTGATCGGGAGACGTGTTCAAATATGTCTCAGTTTTCGTACCCTGGTACTCGGGTGCAACATTCCAGACGCTTTACTAACACTCTCCCGACTTGGAGAGTCAGTCCCTTTAACCTCCTGTTTGGCCCAGTTTGCAATTTCTGCGGAAGATGAACAGGAATAGCGAGAACCAATGAGAGACTAGCTGGAGGTGTCTGGACGAGCAAATTTAACTCTCATTTCCCACCAGGAAGAGGAAATAACCAAAGGCTCAGCGTGCCGTGCCGGAACCAGATTAGGGCCTGAAGCCATCCTGCGGTGTTGCGGCCAGCTCACAAGAAAAGGAGTTGAAGAAAGGAGCTCAGGGGCACTGTAATTCACAAACCTGCAGAGTTATAAATGACAACTATCGTCCAAAAATATACTGAAGTAAGGCTGCCAAGAGGACTTGAAAGCGGGGCAGAATTGCAGGAAACCGATTTCAGGAGGTAGACTGGAATTGCATCGAAAGCATAGGAAAAGAGGCAGAACGTCCACAATGATGCACTTGGCCAAAAAGGGCGTATGCGTTTTTTCCTGAATATATTCAGGAAAAAACGCATACGCCCTTTTTGGCCAACCAAGCAAGCTTGCAAAGGAAATCTGCACTACAATGAAGTCTCACTTCCCCCCGGTCAAAAGGGCCATCTGAAAAAAGTGTAAAATCCAGAAAGGCAGGACAGGCCATGGAGAACTGGGAGCCTTGTTATGCTGATGGGCGGGATGTAAATTGCCAACAGACACTCGGGAGAAGTGTATGGTGTTTCCTGAAACATCTAAAAAACAAAGCAACAGAGCCTAGGGCACTTCCACTTATGGTCCTATAGCTTAGGGAAATTAAAATCAAAAAGATACAGCCACCCCAATGTTTGGGACGCCTCTGTTTACAAGAACCTCGTTTACCGTACAAGTTCAATATCACAGAAAGTGAAAAATGGATAAAGAACTTGTGGTACTTACGTACAATGCAGTATCACTCAGCAGTGAAATCTATGTCATCAGGCCCGTAGCAGCACAATGAGTGGATTCAGGTACGATGATTCTAACTGAAATAAGTCACACAGAAAAAGAAACATCATAAGATATCAGTAATACACGGAATGTAAACTTGGCTACACAGGAACTGAATTACAGAACAGAACAGGGTCTCAAATTTAGAAAACCAACTTATGCTTGTTTAAGGGGAAAGGTGAGTTGGGGTGCTGCATAAAACCAGAGATTGAAATGAGCACAGATAAAGTTCCTTAAGCCAAATATGGAATAGACAAGAGCTACTCCTTGCTCAACGAAATGGACTCAACACCGCATATTAAACGCCTAAGAATGTACCTGTATAGTAAGTATCTTAAAACCTATGGATTGCTATGTCTCCGAAACAGAATCAAGCATGTGTACAGGGACATAAACGCAGCAGTGATAGGATTGGAGAGGTTCGGTGAGCAAATGAAGACCCTTTGAAGTCATATTGCATGGTACCCATTCCACGGGTTTCAACTACCCAGGTTTAAGGTATTCTTCCTTCAGCTAAAACATGCATGTGGAACCTAGAGTATGATCAACCATGTGATCGGGAGACGTGTTCAAATATGTCTCAGTTTTCGTACCCTGGTACTCGGGTGCAACATTCCAGACGCTTTACTAACACTCTCCCGACTTGGAGAGTCAGTCCCTTTAACCTCCTGTTTGGCCCAGTTTGCAATTTCTGCGGAAGATGAACAGGAATAGCGAGAACCAATGAGAGACTAGCTGGAGGTGTCTGGACGGGCAAATTTAACTCTCATTTCCCACCAGGAAGAGGAAATAACCAAAGGCTCAGCGTGCCGTGCCGGAACCAGATTAGGGCCTGAAGCCATCCTGCGGTGTTGCGGCCAGCTCACAAGAAAGCGAGTTGAAGAAAGGAGCTCAGGGGCACTGTAATTCACAAACCTGCAGAGTTATAAATGACAACTATCGTCCAAAAATATACTGAAGTAAGGCTGCCAAGAGGACTTGAAAGTGGGGCAGAATTGCAGGAAACCGATTTCAGGAGGTAGACTGGAATTGCATTGAAAGCATAGGAAAAGAGGCAGAACGTCCACAATGATGCACTTGGCCAAAAAGGGCGTATGCGTTTTTTCCTGAATATATTCAGGAAAAAACGCATACGCCCTTTTTGGCCAACCAAGCAAGCTTGCAAAGGAAATCTGCACTACAATGAAGTCTCACTTCCCCCCGGTCAAAAGGGCCATCTGAAAAAAGTGTAAAATCCAGAAAGGCAGGACAGGCCATGGAGAACTGGGAGCCTTGTTATGCTGATGGGCGGGATGTCAATTGCCAACAGACACTCGGGAGAAGTGTATGGTGTTTCCTGAAACATCTAAAAAACAAAGCAACAGAGCCTAGGGCACTTCCACTTATGGTCCTATAGCTTAGGGAAATTAAAATCAAAAAGATACAGCCACCCCAATGTTTGGGACGCCTCTGTTTACAAGAACCTCGTTTACCGTACAAGTTCAATATCACAGAAAGTGAAAAATGGATAAAGAACTTGTGGTACTTACGTACAATGCAGTATCACTCAGCAGTGAAATCTATGTCATCAGGCCCGTAGCAGCACAATGAGTGGATTCAGGTACGATGATTCTAACTGAAATAAGTCACACAGAAAAAGAAACATCATAAGATATCAGTAATACACGGAATGTAAACTTGGCTACACAGCAACTGAATTACAGAACAGAACAGGGTCTCAAATTTAGAAAACCAACTTATGCTTGTTTAAGGGGAAAGGTGAGTTGGGGTGCTGCATAAAACCAGAGATTGAAATGAGCACAGATAAAGTTCCTTAAGCCAAATATGGAATAGACAAGAGCTACTCCTTGCTCAACGAAATGGACTCAACACCGCATATTAAACGCCTAAGAATGTACCTGTATAGTAAGTATCTTAAAACCTATGGATTGCTATGTCTCCGAAAGAGAATCAAGCATGTGTACAGGGACGTAAACGCAGCAGTGATAGGATTGGAGAGGTTCGGTGAGCAAATGAAGACCCTTTGAAGTCATATTGCATGGTACCCATTCCACGGGTTTCAACTACCCAGGTTTAAGGTATTCTTCCTTCAGCTAAAACATGCATGTGGAACCTAGAGTATGATCAACCATGTGATCGGGAGACGTGTTCAAATATGTCTCAGTTTTCGTACCCTGGTACTCGGGTGCAACATTCCAGACGCTTTACTAACACTCTCCCGACTTGGAGAGTCAGTCCCTTTAACCTCCTGTTTGGCCCAGTTTGCAATTTCTGCGGAAGATGAACAGGAATAGCGAGAACCAATGAGAGACTAGCTGGAGGTGTCTGGACGGGCAAATTTAACTCTCATTTCCCACCAGGAAGAGGAAATAACCAAAGGCTCAGCGTGCCGTGCCGGAACCAGATTAGGGCCTGAAGCCATCCTGCGGTGTTGCGGCCAGCTCACAAGAAAACGAGTTGAAGAAAGGAGCTCAGGGGCACTGTAATTCACAAACCTGCAGAGTTATAAATGACAGCTATCGTCCAAAAATATACTGAAGTAAGGCTGCCAAGAGGACTTGAAAGCGGGGCAGAATTGCAGGAAACCGATTTCAGGAGGTAGACTGGAATTGCATCGAAAGCATAGGAAAAGAGGCAGAACGTCCACAATGATGCACTTGGCCAAAAAGGGCGTATGCGTTTTTTCCTGAATATATTCAGGAAAAAACGCATACGCCCTTTTTGGCCAACCAAGCAAGCTTGCAAAGGAAATCTGCACTACAATGAAGTCTCACTTCCCCCCGGTCAAAAGGGCCATCTGAAAAAAGTGTAAAATCCAGAAAGGCAGGACAGGCCATGGAGAACTGGGAGCCTTGTTATGCTGATGGGCGGGATGTAAATTGCCAACAGACACTCGGGAGAAGTGTATGGTGTTTCCTGAAACATCTAAAAAACAAAGCAACAGAGCCTAGGGCACTTCCACTTATGGTCCTATAGCTTAGGGAAATTAAAATCAAAAAGATACAGCCACCCCAATGTTTGGGACGCCTCTGTTTACAAGAACCTCGTTTACCGTACAAGTTCAATATCACAGAAAGTGAAAAATGGATAAAGAACTTGTGGTACTTACGTACAATGCAGTATCACTCAGCAGTGAAATCTATGTCATCAGGCCCGTAGCAGCACAATGAGTGGATTCAGGTACGATGATTCTAACTGAAATAAGTCACACAGAAAAAGAAACATCATAAGATATCAGTAATACACGGAATGTAAACTTGGCTACACAGGAACTGAATTACAGAACAGAACAGGGTCTCAAATTTAGAAAACCAACTTATGCTTGTTTAAGGGGAAAGGTGAGTTGGGGTGCTGCATAAAACCAGAGATTGAAATGAGCACAGATAAAGTTCCTTAAGCCAAATATGGAATAGACAAGAGCTACTCCTTGCTCAACGAAATGGACTCAACACCGCATATTAAACGCCTAAGAGTGTACCTGACTCTTAAGTATCTTAAAACCTATGGATTGCTATGTCTCCGAAAGAGAATCAAGCATGTGTACAGGGACGTAAACGCAGCAGTGATAGGATTGGAGAGGTTCGGTGAGCAAATGAAGACCCTTTGAAGTCATATTGCATGGTACCCATTCCACGGGTTTCAACTACCCAGGTTTAAGGTATTCTTCCTTCAGCTAAAACATGCATGTGGAACCTAGAGTATGATCCACCATGTGATCGGGAGACGTGTTCAAATATGTCTCAGTTTTCGTACCCTGGTACTCGGGTGCAACATTCCAGACGCTTTACTAACACTCTCCCGACTTGGAGAGTCAGTCCCTTTAACCTCCTGTTTGGCCCAGTTTGCAATTTCTGCGGAAGATGAACAGGAATAGCGAGAACCAATGAGAGACTAGCTGGAGGTGTCTGGACGGGCAAATTTAACTCTCATTTCCCACCAGGAAGAGGAAATAACCAAAGGCTCAGCGTGCCGTGCCGGAACCAGATTAGGGCCTGAAGCCATCCTGCGGTGTTGCGGCCAGCTCACAAGAAAGCGAGTTGAAGAAAGGAGCTCAGGGGCACTGTAATTCACAATCCTGCAGAGTTATAAATGACAACTATCGTCCAAAAATATACTGAAGTAAGGCTGCCAAGAGGACTTGAAAGCGGGGCAGAATTGCAGGAAACCGATTTCAGGAGGTAGACTGGAATTGCATTGAAAGCATAGGAAAAGAGGCAGAACGTCCACAATGATGCACTTGGCCAAAAAGGGCGTATGCGTTTTTTCCTGAATATATTCAGGAAAAAACGCATACGCCCTTTTTGGCCAACCAAGCAAGCTTGCAAAGGAAATCTGCACTACAATGAAGTCTCACTTCCCCCCGGTCAAAAGGGCCATCTGAAAAAAGTGTAAAATCCAGAAAGGCAGGACAGGCCATGGAGAACTGGGAGCCTTGTTATGCTGATGGGCGGGATGTAAATTGCCAACAGACACTCGGGAGAAGTGTATGGTGTTTCCTGAAACATCTAAAAAACAAAGCAACAGAGCCTAGGGCACTTCCACTTATGGTCCTATAGCTTAGGGAAATTAAAATCAAAAAGATACAGCCACCCCAATGTTTGGGACGCCTCTGTTTACAAGAACCTCGTTTACCGTACAAGTTCAATATCACAGAAAGTGAAAAATGGATAAAGAACTTGTGGTACTTACGTACAATGCAGTATCACTCAGCAGTGAAATCTATGTCATCAGGCCCGTAGCAGCACAATGAGTGGATTCAGGTACGATGATTCTAACTGAAATAAGTCACACAGAAAAAGAAACATCATAAGATATCAGTAATACACGGAATGTAAACTTGGCTACACAGGAACTGAATTACAGAACAGAACAGGGTCTCAAATTTAGAAAACCAACTTATGCTTGTTTAAGGGGAAAGGTGAGTTGGGGTGCTGCATAAAACCAGAGATTGAAATGAGCACAGATAAAGTTCCTTAAGCCAAATATGGAATAGACAAGAGCTACTCCTTGCTCAACGAAATGGACTCAACACCGCATATTAAACGCCTAAGAGTGTACCTGACTCTTAAGTATCTTAAAACCTATGGATTGCTATGTCTCCGAAAGAGAATCAAGTATGTGTACAGGGACGTAAACGCAGCAGTGATAGGATTGGAGAGGTTCGGTGAGCAAATGAAGACCCTTTGAAGTCATATTGCATGGTACCCATTCCACGGGTTTCAACTACCCAGGTTTAAGGTATTCTTCCTTCAGCTAAAACATGCATGTGGAACCTAGAGTATGATCAACCATGTGATCGGGAGACGTGTTCAAATATGTCTCAGTTTTCGTACCCTGGTACTCGGGTGCAACATTCCAGACGCTTTACTAACACTCTCCCGACTTGGAGAGTCAGTCCCTTTAACCTCCTGTTTGGCCCAGTTTGCAATTTCTGCGGAAGATGAACAGGAATAGCGAGAACCAATGAGAGACTAGCTGGAGGTGTCTGGACGGGCAAATTTAACTCTCATTTCCCACCAGGAAGAGGAAATAACCAAAGGCTCAGCGTGCCGTGCCGGAACCAGATTAGGGCCTGAAGCCATCCTGCGGTGTTGCGGCCAGCTCACAAGAAAACGAGTTGAAGAAAGGAGCTCAGGGGCACTGTAATTCACAAACCTGCAGAGTTATAAATGACAACTATCGTCCAAAAATATACTGAAGTAAGGCTGCCAAGAGGACTTGAAAGCGGGGCAGAATTGCAGGAAACCGATTTCAGGAGGTAGACTGGAATTGCATCGAAAGCATAGGAAAAGAGGCAGAACGTCCACAATGATGCACTTGGCCAAAAAGGGCGTATGCGTTTTTTCCTGAATATATTCAGGAAAAAACGCATACGCCCTTTTTGGCCAACCAAGCAAGCTTGCAAAGGAAATCTGCACTACAATGAAGTCTCACTTCCCCCCGGTCAAAAGGGCCATCTGAAAAAAGTGTAAAATCCAGAAAGGCAGGACAGGCCATGGAGAACTGGGAGCCTTGTTATGCTGATGGGCGGGATGTAAATTGCCAACAGACACTGGGGAGAAGTGTATGGTGTTTCCTGAAACATCTAAAAAACAAAGCAACAGAGCCTAGGGCACTTCCACTTATGGTCCTATAGCTTAGGGAAATTAAAATCAAAAAGATACAGCCACCCCAATGTTTGGGACGCCTCTGTTTACAAGAACCTCGTTTACCGTACAAGTTCAATATCACAGAAAGTGAAAAATGGATAAAGAACTTGTGGTACTTACGTACAATGCAGTATCACTCAGCAGTGAAATCTATGTCATCAGGCCCGTAGCAGCACAATGAGTGGATTCAGGTATGATGATTCTAACTGAAATAAGTCACACAGAAAAAGAAACATCATAAGATATCAGTAATACACGGAATGTAAACTTGGCTACACAGGAACTGAATTACAGAACAGAACAGGGTCTCAAATTTAGAAAACCAACTTATGCTTGTTTAAGGGGAAAGGTGAGTTGGGGTGCTGCATAAAACCAGAGATTGAAATGAGCACAGATAAAGTTCCTTAAGCCAAATATGGAATAGACAAGAGCTACTCCTTGCTCAACGAAATGGACTCAACACCGCATATTAAACGCCTAAGAGTGTACCTGACTCTTAAGTATCTTAAAACCTACGGATTGCTATGTCTCCGAAAGAGAATCAAGCATGTGTACAGGGACGTAAACGCAGCAGTGATAGGATTGGAGAGGTTCGGTGAGCAAATGAAGACCCTTTGAAGTCATATTGCATGGTACCCATTCCACGGGTTTCAACTACCCAGGTTTAAGGTATTCTTCCTTCAGCTAAAACATGCATGTGGAACCTAGAGTATGATCAACCATGTGATCGGGAGACGTGTTCAAATATGTCTCAGTTTTCGTACCCTGGTACTCGGGTGCAACATTCCAGACGCTTTACTAACACTCTCCCGACTTGGAGAGTCAGTCCCTTTAACCTCCTGTTTGGCCCAGTTTGCAATTTCTGCGGAAGATGAACAGGAATAGCGAGAACCAATGAGAGACTAGCTGGAGGTGTCTGGACGGGCAAATTTAACTCTCATTTCCCACCAGGAAGAGGAAATAACCAAAGGCTCAGCGTGCCGTGCCGGAACCAGATTAGGGCCTGAAGCCATCCTGCGGTGTTGCGGCCAGCTCACAAGAAAGCGAGTTGAAGAAAGGAGCTCAGGGGCACTGTAATTCACAATCCTGCAGAGTTATAAATGACAACTATCGTCCAAAAATATACTGAAGTAAGGCTGCCAAGAGGACTTGAAAGCGGGGCAGAATTGCAGGAAACCGATTTCAGGAGGTAGACTGGAATTGCATTGAAAGCATAGGAAAAGAGGCAGAACGTCCACAATGATGCACTTGGCCAAAAAGGGCGTATGCGTTTTTTCCTGAATATATTCAGGAAAAAACGCATACGCCCTTTTTGGCCAACCAAGCAAGCTTGCAAAGGAAATCTGCACTACAATGAAGTCTCACTTCCCCCCGGTCAAAAGGGCCATCTGAAAAAAGTGTAAAATCCAGAAAGGCAGGACAGGCCATGGAGAACTGGGAGCCTTGTTATGCTGATGGGCGGGATGTAAATTGCCAACAGACACTCGGGAGAAGTGTATGGTGTTTCCTGAAACATCTAAAAAACAAAGCAACAGAGCCTAGGGCACTTCCACTTATGGTCCTATAGCTTAGGGAAATTAAAATCAAAAAGATACAGCCACCCCAATGTTTGGGACGCCTCTGTTTACAAGAACCTCGTTTACCGTACAAGTTCAATATCACAGAAAGTGAAAAATGGATAAAGAACTTGTGGTACTTACGTACAATGCAGTATCACTCAGCAGTGAAATCTATGTCATCAGGCCCGTAGCAGCACAATGAGTGGATTCAGGTACGATGATTCTAACTGAAATAAGTCACACAGAAAAAGAAACATCATAAGATATCAGTAATACACGGAATGTAAACTTGGCTACACAGGAACTGAATTACAGAACAGAACAGGGTCTCAAATTTAGAAAACCAACTTATGCTTGTTTAAGGGGAAAGGTGAGTTGGGGTGCTGCATAAAACCAGAGATTGAAATGAGCACAGATAAAGTTCCTTAAGCCAAATATGGAATAGACAAGAGCTACTCCTTGCTCAACGAAATGGACTCAACACCGCATATTAAACGCCTAAGAGTGTACCTGACTCTTAAGTATCTTAAAACCTATGGATTGCTATGTCTCCGAAAGAGAATCAAGTATGTGTACAGGGACGTAAACGCAGCAGTGATAGGATTGGAGAGGTTCGGTGAGCAAATGAAGACCCTTTGAAGTCATATTGCATGGTACCCATTCCACGGGTTTCAACTACCCAGGTTTAAGGTATTCTTCCTTCAGCTAAAACATGCATGTGGAACCTAGAGTATGATCAACCATGTGATCGGGAGACGTGTTCAAATATGTCTCAGTTTTCGTACCCTGGTACTCGGGTGCAACATTCCAGACGCTTTACTAACACTCTCCCGACTTGGAGAGTCAGTCCCTTTAACCTCCTGTTTGGCCCAGTTTGCAATTTCTGCGGAAGATGAACAGGAATAGCGAGAACCAATGAGAGACTAGCTGGAGGTGTCTGGACGGGCAAATTTAACTCTCATTTCCCACCAGGAAGAGGAAATAACCAAAGGCTCAGCGTGCCGTGCCGGAACCAGATTAGGGCCTGAAGCCATCCTGCGGTGTTGTGGCCAGCTCACAAGAAAACGAGTTGAAGAAAGGAGCTCAGGGGCACTGTAATTCACAAACCTGCAGAGTTATAAATGACAACTATCGTCCAAAAATATACTGAAGTAAGGCTGCCAAGAGGACTTGAAAGCGGGGCAGAATTGCA
The DNA here is from genome assembly GCF_963455315.2 of Globicephala melas. Taxonomy (NCBI): domain Eukaryota; kingdom Metazoa; phylum Chordata; class Mammalia; order Artiodactyla; family Delphinidae; genus Globicephala; species Globicephala melas. The sequence continues at coordinate 54,898 of NW_027207755.1, forward strand.
GGAAACCGATTTCAGGAGGTAGACTGGAATTGCATCGAAAGCATAGGAAAAGAGGCAGAACGTCCACAATGATGCACTTGGCCAAAAAGGGCGTATGCGTTTTTTCCTGAATATATTCAGGAAAAAACGCATACGCCCTTTTTGGCCAACCAAGCAAGCTTGCAAAGGAAATCTGCACTACAATGAAGTCTCACTTCCCCCCGGTCAAAAGGGCCATCTGAAAAAAGTGTAAAATCCAGAAAGGCAGGACAGGCCATGGAGAACTGGGAGCCTTGTTATGCTGATGGGCGGGATGTAAATTGCCAACAGACACTGGGGAGAAGTGTATGGTGTTTCCTGAAACATCTAAAAAACAAAGCAACAGAGCCTAGGGCACTTCCACTTATGGTCCTATAGCTTAGGGAAATTAAAATCAAAAAGATACAGCCACCCCAATGTTTGGGACGCCTCTGTTTACAAGAACCTCGTTTACCGTACAAGTTCAATATCACAGAAAGTGAAAAATGGATAAAGAACTTGTGGTACTTACGTACAATGCAGTATCACTCAGCAGTGAAATCTATGTCATCAGGCCCGTAGCAGCACAATGAGTGGATTCAGGTATGATGATTCTAACTGAAATAAGTCACACAGAAAAAGAAACATCATAAGATATCAGTAATACACGGAATGTAAACTTGGCTACACAGGAACTGAATTACAGAACAGAACAGGGTCTCAAATTTAGAAAACCAACTTATGCTTGTTTAAGGGGAAAGGTGAGTTGGGGTGCTGCATAAAACCAGAGATTGAAATGAGCACAGATAAAGTTCCTTAAGCCAAATATGGAATAGACAAGAGCTACTCCTTGCTCAACGAAATGGACTCAACACCGCATATTAAACGCCTAAGAGTGTACCTGACTCTTAAGTATCTTAAAACCTACGGATTGCTATGTCTCCGAAAGAGAATCAAGCATGTGTACAGGGACGTAAACGCAGCAGTGATAGGATTGGAGAGGTTCGGTGAGCAAATGAAGACCCTTTGAAGTCATATTGCATGGTACCCATTCCACGGGTTTCAACTACCCAGGTTTAAGGTATTCTTCCTTCAGCTAAAACATGCATGTGGAACCTAGAGTATGATCAACCATGTGATCGGGAGACGTGTTCAAATATGTCTCAGTTTTCGTACCCTGGTACTCGGGTGCAACATTCCAGACGCTTTACTAACACTCTCCCGACTTGGAGAGTCAGTCCCTTTAACCTCCTGTTTGGCCCAGTTTGCAATTTCTGCGGAAGATGAACAGGAATAGCGAGAACCAATGAGAGACTAGCTGGAGGTGTCTGGACGGGCAAATTTAACTCTCATTTCCCACCAGGAAGAGGAAATAACCAAAGGCTCAGCGTGCCGTGCCGGAACCAGATTAGGGCCTGAAGCCATCCTGCGGTGTTGCGGCCAGCTCACAAGAAAACGAGTTGAAGAAAGGAGCTCAGGGGCACTGTAATTCACAAACCTGCAGAGTTATAAATGACAACTATCGTCCAAAAATATACTGAAGTAAGGCTGCCAAGAGGACTTGAAAGCGGGGCAGAATTGCAGGAAACCGATTTCAGGAGGTAGACTGGAATTGCATCGAAAGCATAGGAAAAGAGGCAGAACGTCCACAATGATGCACTTGGCCAAAAAGGGCTTATGCGTTTTTTCCTGAATATATTCAGGAAAAAACGCATACGCCCTTTTTGGCCAACCAAGCAAGCTTGCAAAGGAAATCTGCACTACAATGAAGTCTCACTTCCCCCCGGTCAAAAGGGCCATCTGAAAAAAGTGTAAAATCCAGAAAGGCAGGACAGGCCATGGAGAACTGGGAGCCTTGTTATGCTGATGGGCGGGATGTCAATTGCCAACAGACACTCGGGAGAAGTGTATGGTGTTTCCTGAAACATCTAAAAAACAAAGCAACAGAGCCTAGGGCACTTCCACTTATGGTCCTATAGCTTAGGGAAATTAAAATCAAAAAGATACAGCCACCCCAATGTTTGGGACGCCTCTGTTTACAAGAACCTCGTTTACCGTACAAGTTCAATATCACAGAAAGTGAAAAATGGATAAAGAACTTGTGGTACTTACGTACAATGCAGTATCACTCAGCAGTGAAATCTATGTCATCAGGCCCGTAGCAGCACAATGAGTGGATTCAGGTACGATGATTCTAACTGAAATAAGTCACACAGAAAAAGAAACATCATAAGATATCAGTAATACACGGAATGTAAACTTGGCTACACAGGAACTGAATTACAGAACAGAACAGGGTCTCAAATTTAGAAAACCAACTTATGCTTGTTTAAGGGGAAAGGTGAGTTGGGGTGCTGCATAAAACCAGAGATTGAAATGAGCACAGATAAAGTTCCTTAAGCCAAATATGGAATAGACAAGAGCTACTCCTTGCTCAACGAAATGGACTCAACACCGCATATTAAACGCCTAAGAGTGTACCTGACTCTTAAGTATCTTAAAACCTATGGATTGCTATGTCTCCGAAAGAGAATCAAGCATGTGTACAGGGACGTAAACGCAGCAGTGATAGGATTGGAGAGGTTCGGTGAGCAAATGAAGACCCTTTGAAGTCATATTGCATGGTACCCATTCCACGGGTTTCAACTACCCAGGTTTAAGGTATTCTTCCTTCAGCTAAAACATGCATGTGGAACCTAGAGTATGATCAACCATGTGATCGGGAGACGTGTTCAAATATGTCTCAGTTTTCGTACCCTGGTACTCGGGTGCAACATTCCAGACGCTTTACTAACACTCTCCCGACTTGGAGAGTCAGTCCCTTTAACCTCCTGTTTGGCCCAGTTTGCAATTTCTGCGGAAGATGAACAGGAATAGCGAGAACCAATGAGAGACTAGCTGGAGGTGTCTGGACGGGCAAATTTAACTCTCATTTCCCACCAGGAAGAGGAAATAACCAAAGGCTCAGCGTGCCGTGCCGGAACCAGATTAGGGCCTGAAGCCATCCTGCGGTGTTGCGGCCAGCTCACAAGAAAACGAGTTGAAGAAAGGAGCTCAGGGGCACTGTAATTCACAAACCTGCAGAGTTATAAATGACAGCTATCGTCCAAAAATATACTGAAGTAAGGCTGCCAAGAGGACTTGAAAGCGGGGCAGAATTGCAGGAAACCGATTTCAGGAGGTAGACTGGAATTGCATCGAAAGCATAGGAAAAGAGGCAGAACGTCCACAATGATGCACTTGGCCAAAAAGGGCGTATGCGTTTTTTCCTGAATATATTCAGGAAAAAACGCATACGCCCTTTTTGGCCAACCAAGCAAGCTTGCAAAGGAAATCTGCACTACAATGAAGTCTCACTTCCCCCCGGTCAAAAGGGCCATCTGAAAAAAGTGTAAAATCCAGAAAGGCAGGACAGGCCATGGAGAACTGGGAGCCTTGTTATGCTGATGGGCGGGATGTAAATTGCCAACAGACACTCGGGAGAAGTGTATGGTGTTTCCTGAAACATCTAAAAAACAAAGCAACAGAGCCTAGGGCACTTCCACTTATGGTCCTATAGCTTAGGGAAATTAAAATCAAAAAGATACAGCCACCCCAATGTTTGGGACGCCTCTGTTTACAAGAACCTCGTTTACCGTACAAGTTCAATATCACAGAAAGTGAAAAATGGATAAAGAACTTGTGGTACTTACGTACAATGCAGTATCACTCAGCAGTGAAATCTATGTCATCAGGCCCGTAGCAGCACAATGAGTGGATTCAGGTACGATGATTCTAACTGAAATAAGTCACACAGAAAAAGAAACATCATAAGATATCAGTAATACACGGAATGTAAACTTGGCTACACAGGAACTGAATTACAGAACAGAACAGGGTCTCAAATTTAGAAAACCAACTTATGCTTGTTTAAGGGGAAAGGTGAGTTGGGGTGCTGCATAAAACCAGAGATTGAAATGAGCACAGATAAAGTTCCTTAAGCCAAATATGGAATAGACAAGAGCTACTCCTTGCTCAACGAAATGGACTCAACACCGCATATTAAACGCCTAAGAGTGTACCTGACTCTTAAGTATCTTAAAACCTATGGATTGCTATGTCTCCGAAAGAGAATCAAGCATGTGTACAGGGACGTAAACGCAGCAGTGATAGGATTGGAGAGGTTCGGTGAGCAAATGAAGACCCTTTGAAGTCATATTGCATGGTACCCATTCCACGGGTTTCAACTACCCAGGTTTAAGGTATTCTTCCTTCAGCTAAAACATGCATGTGGAACCTAGAGTATGATCCACCATGTGATCGGGAGACGTGTTCAAATATGTCTCAGTTTTCGTACCCTGGTACTCGGGTGCAACATTCCAGACGCTTTACTAACACTCTCCCGACTTGGAGAGTCAGTCCCTTTAACCTCCTGTTTGGCCCAGTTTGCAATTTCTGCGGAAGATGAACAGGAATAGCGAGAACCAATGAGAGACTAGCTGGAGGTGTCTGGACGGGCAAATTTAACTCTCATTTCCCACCAGGAAGAGGAAATAACCAAAGGCTCAGCGTGCCGTGCCGGAACCAGATTAGGGCCTGAAGCCATCCTGCGGTGTTGCGGCCAGCTCACAAGAAAGCGAGTTGAAGAAAGGAGCTCAGGGGCACTGTAATTCACAATCCTGCAGAGTTATAAATGACAACTATCGTCCAAAAATATACTGAAGTAAGGCTGCCAAGAGGACTTGAAAGCGGGGCAGAATTGCAGGAAACCGATTTCAGGAGGTAGACTGGAATTGCATTGAAAGCATAGGAAAAGAGGCAGAACGTCCACAATGATGCACTTGGCCAAAAAGGGCGTATGCGTTTTTTCCTGAATATATTCAGGAAAAAACGCATACGCCCTTTTTGGCCAACCAAGCAAGCTTGCAAAGGAAATCTGCACTACAATGAAGTCTCACTTCCCCCCGGTCAAAAGGGCCATCTGAAAAAAGTGTAAAATCCAGAAAGGCAGGACAGGCCATGGAGAACTGGGAGCCTTGTTATGCTGATGGGCGGGATGTAAATTGCCAACAGACACTCGGGAGAAGTGTATGGTGTTTCCTGAAACATCTAAAAAACAAAGCAACAGAGCCTAGGGCACTTCCACTTATGGTCCTATAGCTTAGGGAAATTAAAATCAAAAAGATACAGCCACCCCAATGTTTGGGACGCCTCTGTTTACAAGAACCTCGTTTACCGTACAAGTTCAATATCACAGAAAGTGAAAAATGGATAAAGAACTTGTGGTACTTACGTACAATGCAGTATCACTCAGCAGTGAAATCTATGTCATCAGGCCCGTAGCAGCACAATGAGTGGATTCAGGTACGATGATTCTAACTGAAATAAGTCACACAGAAAAAGAAACATCATAAGATATCAGTAATACACGGAATGTAAACTTGGCTACACAGGAACTGAATTACAGAACAGAACAGGGTCTCAAATTTAGAAAACCAACTTATGCTTGTTTAAGGGGAAAGGTGAGTTGGGGTGCTGCATAAAACCAGAGATTGAAATGAGCACAGATAAAGTTCCTTAAGCCAAATATGGAATAGACAAGAGCTACTCCTTGCTCAACGAAATGGACTCAACACCGCATATTAAACGCCTAAGAGTGTACCTGACTCTTAAGTATCTTAAAACCTATGGATTGCTATGTCTCCGAAAGAGAATCAAGTATGTGTACAGGGACGTAAACGCAGCAGTGATAGGATTGGAGAGGTTCGGTGAGCAAATGAAGACCCTTTGAAGTCATATTGCATGGTACCCATTCCACGGGTTTCAACTACCCAGGTTTAAGGTATTCTTCCTTCAGCTAAAACATGCATGTGGAACCTAGAGTATGATCAACCATGTGATCGGGAGACGTGTTCAAATATGTCTCAGTTTTCGTACCCTGGTACTCGGGTGCAACATTCCAGACGCTTTACTAACACTCTCCCGACTTGGAGAGTCAGTCCCTTTAACCTCCTGTTTGGCCCAGTTTGCAATTTCTGCGGAAGATGAACAGGAATAGCGAGAACCAATGAGAGACTAGCTGGAGGTGTCTGGACGGGCAAATTTAACTCTCATTTCCCACCAGGAAGAGGAAATAACCAAAGGCTCAGCGTGCCGTGCCGGAACCAGATTAGGGCCTGAAGCCATCCTGCGGTGTTGCGGCCAGCTCACAAGAAAACGAGTTGAAGAAAGGAGCTCAGGGGCACTGTAATTCACAAACCTGCAGAGTTATAAATGACAACTATCGTCCAAAAATATACTGAAGTAAGGCTGCCAAGAGGACTTGAAAGCGGGGCAGAATTGCAGGAAACCGATTTCAGGAGGTAGACTGGAATTGCATCGAAAGCATAGGAAAAGAGGCAGAACGTCCACAATGATGCACTTGGCCAAAAAGGGCGTATGCGTTTTTTCCTGAATATATTCAGGAAAAAACGCATACGCCCTTTTTGGCCAACCAAGCAAGCTTGCAAAGGAAATCTGCACTACAATGAAGTCTCACTTCCCCCCGGTCAAAAGGGCCATCTGAAAAAAGTGTAAAATCCAGAAAGGCAGGACAGGCCATGGAGAACTGGGAGCCTTGTTATGCTGATGGGCGGGATGTAAATTGCCAACAGACACTGGGGAGAAGTGTATGGTGTTTCCTGAAACATCTAAAAAACAAAGCAACAGAGCCTAGGGCACTTCCACTTATGGTCCTATAGCTTAGGGAAATTAAAATCAAAAAGATACAGCCACCCCAATGTTTGGGACGCCTCTGTTTACAAGAACCTCGTTTACCGTACAAGTTCAATATCACAGAAAGTGAAAAATGGATAAAGAACTTGTGGTACTTACGTACAATGCAGTATCACTCAGCAGTGAAATCTATGTCATCAGGCCCGTAGCAGCACAATGAGTGGATTCAGGTATGATGATTCTAACTGAAATAAGTCACACAGAAAAAGAAACATCATAAGATATCAGTAATACACGGAATGTAAACTTGGCTACACAGGAACTGAATTACAGAACAGAACAGGGTCTCAAATTTAGAAAACCAACTTATGCTTGTTTAAGGGGAAAGGTGAGTTGGGGTGCTGCATAAAACCAGAGATTGAAATGAGCACAGATAAAGTTCCTTAAGCCAAATATGGAATAGACAAGAGCTACTCCTTGCTCAACGAAATGGACTCAACACCGCATATTAAACGCCTAAGAGTGTACCTGACTCTTAAGTATCTTAAAACCTACGGATTGCTATGTCTCCGAAAGAGAATCAAGCATGTGTACAGGGACGTAAACGCAGCAGTGATAGGATTGGAGAGGTTCGGTGAGCAAATGAAGACCCTTTGAAGTCATATTGCATGGTACCCATTCCACGGGTTTCAACTACCCAGGTTTAAGGTATTCTTCCTTCAGCTAAAACATGCATGTGGAACCTAGAGTATGATCAACCATGTGATCGGGAGACGTGTTCAAATATGTCTCAGTTTTCGTACCCTGGTACTCGGGTGCAACATTCCAGACGCTTTACTAACACTCTCCCGACTTGGAGAGTCAGTCCCTTTAACCTCCTGTTTGGCCCAGTTTGCAATTTCTGCGGAAGATGAACAGGAATAGCGAGAACCAATGAGAGACTAGCTGGAGGTGTCTGGACGGGCAAATTTAACTCTCATTTCCCACCAGGAAGAGGAAATAACCAAAGGCTCAGCGTGCCGTGCCGGAACCAGATTAGGGCCTGAAGCCATCCTGCGGTGTTGCGGCCAGCTCACAAGAAAGCGAGTTGAAGAAAGGAGCTCAGGGGCACTGTAATTCACAATCCTGCAGAGTTATAAATGACAACTATCGTCCAAAAATATACTGAAGTAAGGCTGCCAAGAGGACTTGAAAGCGGGGCAGAATTGCAGGAAACCGATTTCAGGAGGTAGACTGGAATTGCATTGAAAGCATAGGAAAAGAGGCAGAACGTCCACAATGATGCACTTGGCCAAAAAGGGCGTATGCGTTTTTTCCTGAATATATTCAGGAAAAAACGCATACGCCCTTTTTGGCCAACCAAGCAAGCTTGCAAAGGAAATCTGCACTACAATGAAGTCTCACTTCCCCCCGGTCAAAAGGGCCATCTGAAAAAAGTGTAAAATCCAGAAAGGCAGGACAGGCCATGGAGAACTGGGAGCCTTGTTATGCTGATGGGCGGGATGTAAATTGCCAACAGACACTCGGGAGAAGTGTATGGTGTTTCCTGAAACATCTAAAAAACAAAGCAACAGAGCCTAGGGCACTTCCACTTATGGTCCTATAGCTTAGGGAAATTAAAATCAAAAAGATACAGCCACCCCAATGTTTGGGACGCCTCTGTTTACAAGAACCTCGTTTACCGTACAAGTTCAATATCACAGAAAGTGAAAAATGGATAAAGAACTTGTGGTACTTACGTACAATGCAGTATCACTCAGCAGTGAAATCTATGTCATCAGGCCCGTAGCAGCACAATGAGTGGATTCAGGTACGATGATTCTAACTGAAATAAGTCACACAGAAAAAGAAACATCATAAGATATCAGTAATACACGGAATGTAAACTTGGCTACACAGGAACTGAATTACAGAACAGAACAGGGTCTCAAATTTAGAAAACCAACTTATGCTTGTTTAAGGGGAAAGGTGAGTTGGGGTGCTGCATAAAACCAGAGATTGAAATGAGCACAGATAAAGTTCCTTAAGCCAAATATGGAATAGACAAGAGCTACTCCTTGCTCAACGAAATGGACTCAACACCGCATATTAAACGCCTAAGAGTGTACCTGACTCTTAAGTATCTTAAAACCTATGGATTGCTATGTCTCCGAAAGAGAATCAAGTATGTGTACAGGGACGTAAACGCAGCAGTGATAGGATTGGAGAGGTTCGGTGAGCAAATGAAGACCCTTTGAAGTCATATTGCATGGTACCCATTCCACGGGTTTCAACTACCCAGGTTTAAGGTATTCTTCCTTCAGCTAAAACATGCATGTGGAACCTAGAGTATGATCAACCATGTGATCGGGAGACGTGTTCAAATATGTCTCAGTTTTCGTACCCTGGTACTCGGGTGCAACATTCCAGACGCTTTACTAACACTCTCCCGACTTGGAGAGTCAGTCCCTTTAACCTCCTGTTTGGCCCAGTTTGCAATTTCTGCGGAAGATGAACAGGAATAGCGAGAACCAATGAGAGACTAGCTGGAGGTGTCTGGACGGGCAAATTTAACTCTCATTTCCCACCAGGAAGAGGAAATAACCAAAGGCTCAGCGTGCCGTGCCGGAACCAGATTAGGGCCTGAAGCCATCCTGCGGTGTTGTGGCCAGCTCACAAGAAAACGAGTTGAAGAAAGGAGCTCAGGGGCACTGTAATTCACAAACCTGCAGAGTTATAAATGACAACTATCGTCCAAAAATATACTGAAGTAAGGCTGCCAAGAGGACTTGAAAGCGGGGCAGAATTGCAGGAAACCGATTTCAGGAGGTAGACTGGAATTGCATCGAAAGCATAGGAAAAGAGGCAGAACGTCCACAATGATGCACTTGGCCAAAAAGGGCGTATGCGTTTTTTCCTGAATATATTCAGGAAAAAACGCATACGCCCTTTTTGGCCAACCAAGCAAGCTTGCAAAGGAAATCTGCACTACAATGAAGTCTCACTTCCCCCCGGTCAAAAGGGCCATCTGAAAAAAGTGTAAAATCCAGAAAGGCAGGACAGGCCATGGAGAACTGGGAGCCTTGTTATGCTGATGGGCGGGATGTAAATTGCCAACAGACACTGGGGAGAAGTGTATGGTGTTTCCTGAAACATCTAAAAAACAAAGCAACAGAGCCTAGGGCACTTCCACTTATGGTCCTATAGCTTAGGGAAATTAAAATCAAAAAGATACAGCCACCCCAATGTTTGGGACGCCTCTGTTTACAAGAACCTCGTTTACCGTACAAGTTCAATATCACAGAAAGTGAAAAATGGATAAAGAACTTGTGGTACTTACGTACAATGCAGTATCACTCAGCAGTGAAATCTATGTCATCAGGCCCGTAGCAGCACAATGAGTGGATTCAGGTATGATGATTCTAACTGAAATAAGTCACACAGAAAAAGAAACATCATAAGATATCAGTAATACACGGAATGTAAACTTGGCTACACAGGAACTGAATTACAGAACAGAACAGGGTCTCAAATTTAGAAAACCAACTTATGCTTGTTTAAGGGGAAAGGTGAGTTGGGGTGCTGCATAAAACCAGAGATTGAAATGAGCACAGATAAAGTTCCTTAAGCCAAATATGGAATAGACAAGAGCTACTCCTTGCTCAACGAAATGGACTCAACACCGCATATTAAACGCCTAAGAGTGTACCTGACTCTTAAGTATCTTAAAACCTACGGATTGCTATGTCTCCGAAAGAGAATCAAGCATGTGTACAGGGACGTAAACGCAGCAGTGATAGGATTGGAGAGGTTCGGTGAGCAAATGAAGACCCTTTGAAGTCATATTGCATGGTACCCATTCCACGGGTTTCAACTACCCAGGTTTAAGGTATTCTTCCTTCAGCTAAAACATGCATGTGGAACCTAGAGTATGATCAACCATGTGATCGGGAGACGTGTTCAAATATGTCTCAGTTTTCGTACCCTGGTACTCGGGTGCAACATTCCAGACGCTTTACTAACACTCTCCCGACTTGGAGAGTCAGTCCCTTTAACCTCCTGTTTGGCCCAGTTTGCAATTTCTGCGGAAGATGAACAGGAATAGCGAGAACCAATGAGAGACTAGCTGGAGGTGTCTGGACGGGCAAATTTAACTCTCATTTCCCACCAGGAAGAGGAAATAACCAAAGGCTCAGCGTGCCGTGCCGGAACCAGATTAGGGCCTGAAGCCATCCTGCGGTGTTGCGGCCAGCTCACAAGAAAACGAGTTGAAGAAAGGAGCTCAGGGGCACTGTAATTCACAAACCTGCAGAGTTATAAATGACAACTATCGTCCAAAAATATACTGAAGTAAGGCTGCCAAGAGGACTTGAAAGCGGGGCAGAATTGCAGGAAACCGATTTCAGGAGGTAGACTGGAATTGCATCGAAAGCATAGGAAAAGAGGCAGAACGTCCACAATGATGCACTTGGCCAAAAAGGGCTTATGCGTTTTTTCCTGAATATATTCAGGAAAAAACGCATACGCCCTTTTTGGCCAACCAAGCAAGCTTGCAAAGGAAATCTGCACTACAATGAAGTCTCACTTCCCCCCGGTCAAAAGGGCCATCTGAAAAAAGTGTAAAATCCAGAAAGGCAGGACAGGCCATGGAGAACTGGGAGCCTTGTTATGCTGATGGGCGGGATGTCAATTGCCAACAGACACTCGGGAGAAGTGTATGGTGTTTCCTGAAACATCTAAAAAACAAAGCAACAGAGCCTAGGGCACTTCCACTTATGGTCCTATAGCTTAGGGAAATTAAAATCAAAAAGATACAGCCACCCCAATGTTTGGGACGCCTCTGTTTACAAGAACCTCGTTTACCGTACAAGTTCAATATCACAGAAAGTGAAAAATGGATAAAGAACTTGTGGTACTTACGTACAATGCAGTATCACTCAGCAGTGAAATCTATGTCATCAGGCCCGTAGCAGCACAATGAGTGGATTCAGGTACGATGATTCTAACTGAAATAAGTCACACAGAAAAAGAAACATCATAAGATATCAGTAATACACGGAATGTAAACTTGGCTACACAGGAACTGAATTACAGAACAGAACAGGGTCTCAAATTTAGAAAACCAACTTATGCTTGTTTAAGGGGAAAGGTGAGTTGGGGTGCTGCATAAAACCAGAGATTGAAATGAGCACAGATAAAGTTCCTTAAGCCAAATATGGAATAGACAAGAGCTACTCCTTGCTCAACGAAATGGACTCAACACCGCATATTAAACGCCTAAGAGTGTACCTGACTCTTAAGTATCTTAAAACCTATGGATTGCTATGTCTCCGAAAGAGAATCAAGCATGTGTACAGGGACGTAAACGCAGCAGTGATAGGATTGGAGAGGTTCGGTGAGCAAATGAAGACCCTTTGAAGTCATATTGCATGGTACCCATTCCACGGGTTTCAACTACCCAGGTTTAAGGTATTCTTCCTTCAGCTAAAACATGCATGTGGAACCTAGAGTATGATCAACCATGTGATCGGGAGACGTGTTCAAATATGTCTCAGTTTTCGTACCCTGGTACTCGGGTGCAACATTCCAGACGCTTTACTAACACTCTCCCGACTTGGAGAGTCAGTCCCTTTAACCTCCTGTTTGGCCCAGTTTGCAATTTCTGCGGAAGATGAACAGGAATAGCGAGAACCAATGAGAGACTAGCTGGAGGTGTCTGGACGGGCAAATTTAACTCTCATTTCCCACCAGGAAGAGGAAATAACCAAAGGCTCAGCGTGCCGTGCCGGAACCAGATTAGGGCCTGAAGCCATCCTGCGGTGTTGCGGCCAGCTCACAAGAAAACGAGTTGAAGAAAGGAGCTCAGGGGCACTGTAATTCACAAACCTGCAGAGTTATAAATGACAACTATCGTCCAAAAATATACTGAAGTAAGGCTGCCAAGAGGACTTGAAAGCGGGGCAGAATTGCAGGAAACCGATTTCAGGAGGTAGACTGGAATTGCATCGAAAGCATAGGAAAAGAGGCAGAACGTCCACAATGATGCACTTGGCCAAAAAGGGCGTATGCGTTTTTTCCTGAATATATTCAGGAAAAAACGCATACGCCCTTTTTGGCCAACCAAGCAAGCTTGCAAAGGAAATCTGCACTACAATGAAGTCTCACTTCCCCCCGGTCAAAAGGGCCATCTGAAAAAAGTGTAAAATCCAGAAAGGCAGGACAGGCCATGGAGAACTGGGAGCCTTGTTATGCTGATGGGCGGGATGTAAATTGCCAACAGACACTCGGGAGAAGTGTATGGTGTTTCCTGAAACATCTAAAAAACAAAGCAACAGAGCCTAGGGCACTTCCACTTATGGTCCTATAGCTTAGGGAAATTAAAATCAAAAAGATACAGCCACCCCAATGTTTGGGACGCCTCTGTTTACAAGAACCTCGTTTACCGTACAAGTTCAATATCACAGAAAGTGAAAAATGGATAAAGAACTTGTGGTACTTACGTACAATGCAGTATCACTCAGCAGTGAAATCTATGTCATCAGGCCCATAGCAGCACAATGAGTGGATTCAGGTACGATGATTCTAACTGAAATAAGTCACACAGAAAAAGAAACATCATAAGATATCAGTAATACACGGAATGTAAACTTGGCTACACAGGAAATGAATTACAGAACAGAACAGGGTCTCAAATTTAGAAAACCAACTTATGCTTGTTTAAGGGGAAAGGTGAGTTGGGGTGCTGCATAAAACCAGAGATTGAAATGAGCACAGATAAAGTTCCTTAAGCCAAATATGGAATAGACAAGAGCTACTCCTTGCTCAACGAAATGGACTCAACACCGCATATTAAACGCCTAAGAATGTACCTGACTCTTAAGTATCTTAAAACCTATGGATTGCTATGTCTCCGAAAGAGAATCAAGCATGTGTACAGGGACGTAAACGCAGCAGTGATAGGATTGGAGAGGTTTGGTGAGCAAATGAAGACCCTTTGAAGTCATATTGCATGGTACCCATTCCACGGGTTTCAACTACCCAGGTTTAAGGTATTCTTCCTTCAGCTAAAACATGCATGTGGAACCTAGAGTATGATCAACCATGTGATCGGGAGACGTGTTCAAATATGTCTCAGTTTTCGTACCCTGGTACTCGGGTGCAACATTCCAGACGCTTTACTAACACTCTCCCGACTTGGAGAGTCAGTCCCTTTAACCTCCTGTTTGGCCCAGTTTGCAATTTCTGCGGAAGATGAACAGGAATAGCGAGAACCAATGAGAGACTAGCTGGAGGTGTCTGGACGGGCAAATTTAACTCTCATTTCCCACCAGGAAGAGGAAATAACCAAAGGCTCAGCGTGCCGTGCCGGAACCAGATTAGGGCCTGAAGCCATCCTGCGGTGTTGCGGCCAGCTCACAAGAAAACGAGTTGAAGAAAGGAGCTCAGGGGCACTGTAATTCACAAACCTGCAGAGTTATAAATGACAACTATCGTCCAAAAATATACTGAAGTAAGGCTGCCAAGAGGACTTGAAAGCGGGGCAGAATTGCAGGAAACCGATTTCAGGAGGTAGACTGGAATTGCATCGAAAGCATAGGAAAAGAGGCAGAACGTCCACAATGATGCACTTGGCCAAAAAGGGCGTATGCGTTTTTTCTTGTATATATTCAGGAAAAAACGCATACGCCCTTTTTGGCCAACCAAGCAAGCTTGCAAAGGAAATCTGCACTACAATGAAGTCTCACTTCCCCCCGGTCAAAAGGGCCATCTGAAAAAAGTGTAAAATCCAGAAAGGCAGGACAGGCCATGGAGAACTGGGAGCCTTGTTATGCTGATGGGCGGGATGTAAATTGCCAACAGACACTCGGGAGAAGTGTATGGTGTTTCCTGAAACATCTAAAAAACAAAGCAACAGAGCCTAGGGCACTTCCACTTATTATCCTATAGCTTAGGGAAATTAAAATCAAAAAGATACAGCCACCCCAATGTTTGGGACGCCTCTGTTTACAAGAACCTCGTTTACCGTACAAGTTCAATATCACAGAAAGTGAAAAATGGATAAAGAACTTGTGGTACTTACGTACAATGCAGTATCACTCAGCAGTGAAATCTATGTCATCAGGCCCATAGCAGCACAATGAGTGGATTCAGGTACGATGATTCTAACTGAAATAAGTCACACAGAAAAAGAAACATCATAAGATATCAGTAATACACGGAATGTAAACTTGGCTACACAGGAACTGAATTACAGAACAGAACAGGGTCTCAAATTTAGAAAACCAACTTATGCTTGTTTAAGGGGAAAGGTGAGTTGGGGTGCTGCATAAAACCAGAGATTGAAATGAGCACAGATAAAGTTCCTTAAGCCAAATATGGAATAGACAAGAGCTACTCCTTGCTCAACGAAATGGACTCAACACCGCATATTAAACGCCTAAGAATGTACCTGACTCTTAAGTATCTTAAAACCTATGGATTGCTATGTCTCCGAAAGAGAATCAAGCATGTGTACAGGGACGTAAAAGCAGCAGTGATAGGATTGGAGAGGTTCGGTGAGCAAATGAAGACCCTTTGAAGTCATATTGCATGGTACCCATTCCACGGGTTTCAACTACCCAGGTTTAAGGTATTCTTCCTTCAGCTAAAACATGCATGTGGAACCTAGAGTATGATCAACCATGTGATCGGGAGACGTGTTCAAATATGTCTCAGTTTTCGTACCCTGGTACTCGGGTGCAACATTCCAGACGCTTTACTAACACTCTCCCGACTTGGAGAGTCAGTCCCTTTAACCTCCTGTTTGGCCCAGTTTGCAATTTCTGCGGAAGATGAACAGGAATAGCGAGAACCAATGAGAGACTAGCTGGAGGTGTCTGGACGGGCAAATTTAACTCTCATTTCCCACCAGGAAGAGGAAATAACCAAAGGCTCAGCGTGCCGTGCCGGAACCAGATTAGGGCCTGAAGCCATCCTGCGGTGTTGCGGCCAGCTCACAAGAAAAGGAGTTGAAGAAAGGAGCTCAGGGGCACTGTAATTCACAAACCTGCAGAGTTATAAATGACAACTATCGTCCAAAAATATACTGAAGTAAGGCTGCCAAGAGGACTTGAAAGCGGGGCAGAATTGCAGGAAACCGATTTCAGGAGGTAGACTGGAATTGCATCGAAAGCATAGGAAAAGAGGCAGAACGTCCACAATGATGCACTTGGCCAAAAAGGGCGTATGCGTTTTTTCCTGAATATATTCAGGAAAAAACGCATACGCCCTTTTTGGCCAACCAAGCAAGCTTGCAAAGGAAATCTGCACTACAATGAAGTCTCACTTCCCCCCGGTCAAAAGGGCCATCTGAAAAAAGTGTAAAATCCAGAAAGGCAGGACAGGCCATGGAGAACTGGGAGCCTTGTTATGCTGATGGGCGGGATGTAAATTGCCAACAGACACTCGGGAGAAGTGTATGGTGTTTCCTGAAACATCTAAAAAACAAAGCAACAGAGCCTAGGGCACTTCCACTTATGGTCCTATAGCTTAGGGAAATTAAAATCAAAAAGATACAGCCACCCCAATGTTTGGGACGCCTCTGTTTACAAGAACCTCGTTTACCGTACAAGTTCAATATCACAGAAAGTGAAAAATGGATAAAGAACTTGTGGTACTTACGTACAATGCAGTATCACTCAGCAGTGAAATCTATGTCATCAGGCCCATAGCAGCACAATGAGTGGATTCAGGTACGATGATTCTAACTGAAATAAGTCACACAGAAAAAGAAACATCATAAGATATCAGTAATACACGGAATGTAAACTTGGCTACACAGGAACTGAATTACAGAACAGAACAGGGTCTCAAATTTAGAAAACCAACTTATGCTTGTTTAAGGGGAAAGGTGAGTTGGGGTGCTGCATAAAACCAGAGATTGAAATGAGCACAGATAAAGTTCCTTAAGCCAAATATGGAATAGACAAGAGCTACTCCTTGCTCAACGAAATGGACTCAACACCGCATATTAAACGCCTAAGAATGTACCTGTATAGTAAGTATCTTAAAACCTATGGATTGCTATGTCTCCGAAACAGAATCAAGCATGTGTACAGGGACATAAACGCAGCAGTGATAGGATTGGAGAGGTTCGGTGAGCAAATGAAGACCCTTTGAAGTCATATTGCATGGTACCCATTCCACGGGTTTCAACTACCCAGGTTTAAGGTATTCTTCCTTCAGCTAAAACATGCATGTGGAACCTAGAGTATGATCAACCATGTGATCGGGAGACGTGTTCAAATATGTCTCAGTTTTCGTACCCTGGTACTCGGGTGCAACATTCCAGACGCTTTACTAACACTCTCCCGACTTGGAGAGTCAGTCCCTTTAACCTCCTGTTTGGCCCAGTTTGCAATTTCTGCGGAAGATGAACAGGAATAGCGAGAACCAATGAGAGACTAGCTGGAGGTGTCTGGACGGGCAAATTTAACTCTCATTTCCCACCAGGAAGAGGAAATAACCAAAGGCTCAGCGTGCCGTGCCGGAACCAGATTAGGGCCTGAAGCCATCCTGCGGTGTTGCGGCCAGCTCACAAGAAAGCGAGTTGAAGAAAGGAGCTCAGGGGCACTGTAATTCACAAACCTGCAGAGTTATAAATGACAACTATCGTCCAAAAATATACTGAAGTAAGGCTGCCAAGAGGACTTGAAAGTGGGGCAGAATTGCAGGAAACCGATTTCAGGAGGTAGACTGGAATTGCATTGAAAGCATAGGAAAAGAGGCAGAACGTCCACAATGATGCACTTGGCCAAAAAGGGCGTATGCGTTTTTTCCTGAATATATTCAGGAAAAAACGCATACGCCCTTTTTGGCCAACCAAGCAAGCTTGCAAAGGAAATCTGCACTACAATGAAGTCTCACTTCCCCCCGGTCAAAAGGGCCATCTGAAAAAAGTGTAAAATCCAGAAAGGCAGGACAGGCCATGGAGAACTGGGAGCCTTGTTATGCTGATGGGCGGGATGTCAATTGCCAACAGACACTCGGGAGAAGTGTATGGTGTTTCCTGAAACATCTAAAAAACAAAGCAACAGAGCCTAGGGCACTTCCACTTATGGTCCTATAGCTTAGGGAAATTAAAATCAAAAAGATACAGCCACCCCAATGTTTGGGACGCCTCTGTTTACAAGAACCTCGTTTACCGTACAAGTTCAATATCACAGAAAGTGAAAAATGGATAAAGAACTTGTGGTACTTACGTACAATGCAGTATCACTCAGCAGTGAAATCTATGTCATCAGGCCCGTAGCAGCACAATGAGTGGATTCAGGTACGATGATTCTAACTGAAATAAGTCACACAGAAAAAGAAACATCATAAGATATCAGTAATACACGGAATGTAAACTTGGCTACACAGGAACTGAATTACAGAACAGAACAGGGTCTCAAATTTAGAAAACCAACTTATGCTTGTTTAAGGGGAAAGGTGAGTTGGGGTGCTGCATAAAACCAGAGATTGAAATGAGCACAGATAAAGTTCCTTAAGCCAAATATGGAATAGACAAGAGCTACTCCTTGCTCAACGAAATGGACTCAACACCGCATATTAAACGCCTAAGAATGTACCTGACTCTTAAGTATCTTAAAACCTATGGATTGCTATGTCTCCGAAAGAGAATCAAGCATGTGTACAGGGACATAAACGCAGCAGTGATAGGATTGGAGAGGTTCGGTGAGCAAATGAAGACCCTTTGAAGTCATATTGCATGGTATCCATTCCACGGGTTTCAACTACCCAGGTTTAAGGTATTCTTCCTTCAGCTAAAACATGCATGTGGAACCTAGAGTATGATCAACCATGTGATCGGGAGACGTGTTCAAATATGTCTCAGTTTTCATACCCTGGTACTCGGGTGCAACATTCCAGACGCTTTACTAACACTCTCCCGACTTGGAGAGTCAGTCCCTTTAACCTCCTGTTTGGCCCAGTTTGCAATTTCTGCGGAAGATGAACAGGAATAGCGAGAACCAATGAGAGACTAGCTGGAGGTCTCTGGACGGGCAAATTTAACTCTCATTTCCCACCAGGAAGAGGAAATAACCAAAGGCTCAGCGTGCCGTGCCGGAACCAGATTAGGGCCTGAAGCCATCCTGCGGTGTTGCGGCCAGCTCACAAGAAAGCGAGTTGAAGAAAGGAGCTCAGGGGCACTGTAATTCACAAACCTGCAGAGTTATAAATGACAACTATCGTCCAAAAATATACTGAAGTAAGGCTGACAAGAGGACTTGAAAGCGGGGCAGAATTGCAGGAAACCGATTTCAGGAGGTAGACTGGAATTGCATTGAAAGCATAGGAAAAGAGGCAGAACGTCCACAATGATGCACTTGGCCAAAAAGGGCGTATGCGTTTTTTCCTGAATATATTCAGGAAAAAACGCATACGCCCTTTTTGGCCAACCAAGCAAGCTTGCAAAGGAAATCTGCACTACAATGAAGTCTCACTTCCCCCCGGTCAAAAGGGCCAT
Organism: Globicephala melas; assembly: GCF_963455315.2. Lineage (NCBI taxonomy): Eukaryota > Metazoa > Chordata > Mammalia > Artiodactyla > Delphinidae > Globicephala > Globicephala melas. Next base: position 74,075 of record NW_027207755.1, read on the forward strand.
CTGAAAAAAGTGTAAAATCCAGAAAGGCAGGACAGGCCATGGAGAACTGGGAGCCTTGTTATGCTGATGGGCGGGATGTCAATTGCCAACAGACACTCGGGAGAAGTGTATGGTGTTTCCTGAAACATCTAAAAAACAAAGCAACAGAGCCTAGGGCACTTCCACTTATGGTCCTATAGCTTAGGGAAATTAAAATCAAAAAGATACAGCCACCCCAATGTTTGGGACGCCTCTGTTTACAAGAACCTCGTTTACCGTACAAGTTCAATATCACAGAAAGTGAAAAATGGATAAAGAACTTGTGGTACTTACGTACAATGCAGTATCACTCAGCAGTGAAATCTATGTCATCAGGCCCGTAGCAGCACAATGAGTGGATTCAGGTACGATGATTCTAACTGAAATAAGTCACACAGAAAAAGAAACATCATAAGATATCAGTAATACACGGAATGTAAACTTGGCTACACAGGAACTGAATTACAGAACAGAACAGGGTCTCAAATTTAGAAAACCAACTTATGCTTGTTTAAGGGGAAAGGTGAGTTGGGGTGCTGCATAAAACCAGAGATTGAAATGAGCACAGATAAAGTTCCTTAAGCCAAATATGGAATAGACAAGAGCTACTCCTTGCTCAACGAAATGGACTCAACACCGCATATTAAACGCCTAAGAGTGTACCTGACTCTTAAGTATCTTAAAACCTATGGATTGCTATGTCTCCGAAAGAGAATCAAGCATGTGTACAGGGACGTAAACGCAGCAGTGATAGGATTGGAGAGGTTCGGTGAGCAAATGAAGACCCTTTGAAGTCATATTGCATGGTACCCATTCCACGGGTTTCAACTACCCAGGTTTAAGGTATTCTTCCTTCAGCTAAAACATGCATGTGGAACCTAGAGTATGATCCACCATGTGATCGGGAGACGTGTTCAAATATGTCTCAGTTTTCGTACCCTGGTACTCGGGTGCAACATTCCAGACGCTTTACTAACACTCTCCCGACTTGGAGAGTCAGTCCCTTTAACCTCCTGTTTGGCCCAGTTTGCAATTTCTGCGGAAGATGAACAGGAATAGCGAGAACCAATGAGAGACTAGCTGGAGGTCTCTGGACGGGCAAATTTAACTCTCATTTCCCACCAGGAAGAGGAAATAACCAAAGGCTCAGCGTGCCGTGCCGGAACCAGATTAGGGCCTGAAGCCATCCTGCGGTGTTGCGGCCAGCTCACAAGAAAGCGAGTTGAAGAAAGGAGCTCAGGGGCACTGTAATTCACAAACCTGCAGAGTTATAAATGACAACTATCGTCCAAAAATATACTGAAGTAAGGCTGCCAAGAGGACTTGAAAGCGGGGCAGAATTGCAGGAAACCGATTTCAGGAGGTAGACTGGAATTGCATTGAAAGCATAGGAAAAGAGGCAGAACGTCCACAATGATGCACTTGGCCAAAAAGGGCGTATGCGTTTTTTCCTGAATATATTCAGGAAAAAACGCATACGCCCTTTTTGGCCAACCAAGCAAGCTTGCAAAGGAAATCTGCACTACAATGAAGTCTCACTTCCCCCCGGTCAAAAGGGCCATCTGAAAAAAGTGTAAAATCCAGAAAGGCAGGACAGGCCATGGAGAACTGGGAGCCTTGTTATGCTGATGGGCGGGATGTAAATTGCCAACAGACACTCGGGAGAAGTGTATGGTGTTTCCTGAAACATCTAAAAAACAAAGCAACAGAGCCTAGGGCACTTCCACTTATGGTCCTATAGCTTAGGGAAATTAAAATCAAAAAGATACAGCCACCCCAATGTTTGGGACGCCTCTGTTTACAAGAACCTCGTTTACCGTACAAGTTCAATATCACAGAAAGTGAAAAATGGATAAAGAACTTGTGGTACTTACGTACAATGCAGTATCACTCAGCAGTGAAATCTATGTCATCAGGCCCGTAGCAGCACAATGAGTGGATTCAGGTACGATGATTCTAACTGAAATAAGTCACACAGAAAAAGAAACATCATAAGATATCAGTAATACACGGAATGTAAACTTGGCTACACAGGAACTGAATTAATTACAGAACAGAACAGGGTCTCAAATTTAGAAAACCAACTTATGCTTGTTTAAGGGTAAAGGTGAGTTGGGGTGCTGCATAAAACCAGAGATTGAAATGAGCACAGATAAAGTTCCTTAAGCCAAATATGGAATAGACAAGAGCTACTCCTTGCTCAACGAAATGGACTCAACACCGCATATTAAACGCCTAAGAATGTACCTGACTCTTAAGTATCTTAAAACCTATGGATTGCTATGTCTCCGAAAGAGAATCAAGCATGTGTACAGGGACATAAACGCAGCAGTGATAGGATTGGAGAGGTTCGGTGAGCAAATGAAGACCCTTTGAAGTCATATTGCATGGTACCCATTCCACGGGTTTCAACTACCCAGGTTTAAGGTATTCTTCCTTCAGCTAAAACATGCATGTGGAACCTAGAGTATGATCAACCATGTGATCGGGAGACGTGTTCAAATATGTCTCAGTTTTCGTACCCTGGTACTCGGGTGCAACATTCCAGACGCTTTACTAACACTCTCCCGACTTGGAGAGTCAGTCCCTTTAACCTCCTGTTTGGCCCAGTTTGCAATTTCTGCGGAAGATGAACAGGAATAGCGAGAACCAATGAGAGACTAACTGGAGGTGTCTGGACGGGCAAATTTAACTCTCATTTCCCACCAGGAAGAGGAAATAACCAAAGGCTCAGCGTGCCGTGCCGGAACCAGATTAGGGCCTGAAGCCATCCTGCGGTGTTGCGGCCAGCTCACAAGAAAACGAGTTGAAGAAAGGAGCTCAGGGGCACTGTAATTCACAAACCTGCAGAGTTATAAATGACAACTATCGTCCAAAAATATACTGAAGTAAGGCTGCCAAGAGGACTTGAAAGCGGGGCAGAATTGCAGGAAACCGATTTCAGGAGGTAGACTGGAATTGCATTGAAAGCATAGGAAAAGAGGCAGAACGTCCACAATGATGCACTTGGCCAAAAAGGGCGTATGCGTTTTTTCCTGAATATATTCAGGAAAAAACGCATACGCCCTTTTTGGCCAACCAAGCAAGCTTGCAAAGGAAATCTGCACTACAATGAAGTCTCACTTCCCCCCGGTCAAAAGGGCCATCTGAAAAAAGTGTAAAATCCAGAAAGGCAGGACAGGCCATGGAGAACTGGGAGCCTTGTTATGCTGATGGGCGGGATGTAAACTGCCAACAGACACTCGGGAGAAGTGTATGGTGTTTCCTGAAACATCTAAAAAACAAAGCAACAGAGCCTAGGGCACTTCCACTTATGGTCCTATAGCTTAGGGAAATTAAAATCAAAAAGACACAGCCACCCCAATGTTTGGGACGCCTCTGTTTACAAGAACCTCGTTTACCGTACAAGTTCAATATCACAGAAAGTGAAAAATGGATAAAGAACTTGTGGTACTTACGTACAATGCAGTATCACTCAGCAGTGAAATCTATGTCATCAGGCCCGTAGCAGCACAATGAGTGGATTCAGGTATGATGATTCTAACTGAAATAAGTCACACAGAAAAAGAAACATCATAAGATATCAGTAATACACGGAATGTAAACTTGGCTACACAGGAACTGAATTACAGAACAGAACAGGGTCTCAAATTTAGAAAACCAACTTATGCTTGTTTAAGGGTAAAGGTGAGTTGGGGTGCTGCATAAAACCAGAGATTGAAATGAGCACAGATAAAGTTCCTTAAGCCAAATATGGAATAGACAAGAGCTACTCCTTGCTCAACGAAATGGACTCAACACCGCATATTAAACGCCTAAGAATGTACCTGACTCTTAAGTATCTTAAAACCTATGGATTGCTATGTCTCCGAAAGAGAATCAAGCATGTGTACAGGGACATAAACGCAGCAGTGATAGGATTGGAGAGGTTCGGTGAGCAAATGAAGACCCTTTGAAGACATATTGCATGGTACCCATTCCACGGGTTTCAACTACCCAGGTTTAAGGTATTCTTCCTTCAGCTAAAACATGCATGTGGAACCTAGAGTATGATCAACCATGTGATCGGGAGACGTGTTCAAATATGTCTCAGTTTTCGTACCCTGGTACTCGGGTGCAACATTCCAGACGCTTTACTAACACTCTCCCGACTTGGAGAGTCAGTCCCTTTAACCTCCTGTTTGGCCCAGTTTGCAATTTCTGCGGAAGATGAACAGGAATAGCGAGAACCAATGAGAGACTAACTGGAGGTGTCTGGACGGGCAAATTTAACTCTCATTTCCCACCAGGAAGAGGAAATAACCAAAGGCTCAGCGTGCCGTGCCGGAACCAGATTAGGGCCTGAAGCCATCCTGCGGTGTTGCGGCCAGCTCACAAGAAAACGAGTTGAAGAAAGGAGCTCAGGGGCACTGTAATTCACAAACCTGCAGAGTTATAAATGACAACTATCGTCCAAAAATATACTGAAGTAAGGCTGCCAAGAGGACTTGAAAGCGGGGCAGAATTGCAGGAAACCGATTTCAGGAGGTAGACTGGAATTGCATTGAAAGCATAGGAAAAGAGGCAGAACGTCCACAATGATGCACTTGGCCAAAAAGGGCGTATGCGTTTTTTCCTGAATATATTCAGGAAAAAACGCATACGCCCTTTTTGGCCAACCAAGCAAGCTTGCAAAGGAAATCTGCACTACAATGAAGTCTCACTTCCCCCCGGTCAAAAGGGCCATCTGAAAAAAGTGTAAAATCCAGAAAGGCAGGACAGGCCATGGAGAACTGGGAGCCTTGTTATGCTGATGGGCGGGATGTAAACTGCCAACAGACACTCGGGAGAAGTGTATGGTGTTTCCTGAAACATCTAAAAAACAAAGCAACAGAGCCTAGGGCACTTCCACTTATGGTCCTATAGCTTAGGGAAATTAAAATCAAAAAGACACAGCCACCCCAATGTTTGGGACGCCTCTGTTTACAAGAACCTCGTTTACCGTACAAGTTCAATATCACAGAAAGTGAAAAATGGATAAAGAACTTGTGGTACTTACGTACAATGCAGTATCACTCAGCAGTGAAATCTATGTCATCAGGCCCGTAGCAGCACAATGAGTGGATTCAGGTACGATGATTCTAACTGAAATAAGTCACACAGAAAAAGAAACATCATAAGATATCAGTAATACACGGAATGTAAACTTGGCTACACAGGAACTGAATTACAGAACAGAACAGGGTCTCAAATTTAGAAAACCAACTTATGCTTGTTTAAGGGTAAAGGTGAGTTGGGGTGCTGCATAAAACCAGAGATTGAAATGAGCACAGATAAAGTTCCTTAAGCCAAATATGGAATAGACAAGAGCTACTCCTTGCTCAACGAAATGGACTCAACACCGCATATTAAACGCCTAAGAATGTACCTGACTCTTAAGTATCTTAAAACCTATGGATTGCTATGTCTCCGAAAGAGAATCAAGCATGTGTACAGGGACATAAACGCAGCAGTGATAGGATTGGAGAGGTTCGGTGAGCAAATGAAGACCCTTTGAAGTCATATTGCATGGTACCCATTCCACGGGTTTCAACTACCCAGGTTTAAGGTATTCTTCCTTCAGCTAAAACATGCATGTGGAACCTAGAGTATGATCAACCATGTGATCGGGAGACGTGTTCAAATATGTCTCAGTTTTCGTACCCTGGTACTCGGGTGCAACATTCCAGACGCTTTACTAACACTCTCCCGACTTGGAGAGTCAGTCCCTTTAACCTCCTGTTTGGCCCAGTTTGCAATTTCTGCGGAAGATGAACAGGAATAGCGAGAACCAATGAGAGACTAACTGGAGGTGTCTGGACGGGCAAATTTAACTCTCATTTCCCACCAGGAAGAGGAAATAACCAAAGGCTCAGCGTGCCGTGCCGGAACCAGATTAGGGCCTGAAGCCATCCTGCGGTGTTGCGGCCAGCTCACAAGAAAACGAGTTGAAGAAAGGAGCTCAGGGGCACTGTAATTCACAAACCTGCAGAGTTATAAATGACAACTATCGTCCAAAAATATACTGAAGTAAGGCTGCCAAGAGGACTTGAAAGCGGGGCAGAATTGCAGGAAACCGATTTCAGGAGGTAGACTGGAATTGCATTGAAAGCATAGGAAAAGAGGCAGAACGTCCACAATGATGCACTTGGCCAAAAAGGGCGTATGCGTTTTTTCCTGAATATATTCAGGAAAAAACGCATACGCCCTTTTTGGCCAACCAAGCAAGCTTGCAAAGGAAATCTGCACTACAATGAAGTCTCACTTCCCCCCCCCCCCGGTCAAAAGGGCCATCTGAAAAAAGTGTAAAATCCAGAAAGGCAGGACAGGCCATGGAGAACTGGGAGCCTTGTTATGCTGATGGGCGGGATGTAAACTGCCAACAGACACTCGGGAGAAGTGTATGGTGTTTCCTGAAACATCTAAAAAACAAAGCAACAGAGCCTAGGGCACTTCCACTTATGGTCCTATAGCTTAGGGAAATTAAAATCAAAAAGACACAGCCACCCCAATGTTTGGGACGCCTCTGTTTACAAGAACCTCGTTTACCGTACAAGTTCAATATCACAGAAAGTGAAAAATGGATAAAGAACTTGTGGTACTTACGTACAATGCAGTATCACTCAGCAGTGAAATCTATGTCATCAGGCCCGTAGCAGCACAATGAGTGGATTCAGGTACGATGATTCTAACTGAAATAAGTCACACAGAAAAAGAAACATCATAAGATATCAGTAATACACGGAATGTAAACTTGGCTACACAGGAACTGAATTACAGAACAGAACAGGGTCTCAAATTTAGAAAACCAACTTATGCTTGTTTAAGGGTAAAGGTGAGTTGGGGTGCTGCATAAAACCAGAGATTGAAATGAGCACAGATAAAGTTCCTTAAGCCAAATATGGAATAGACAAGAGCTACTCCTTGCTCAACGAAATGGACTCAACACCGCATATTAAACGCCTAAGAATGTACCTGACTCTTAAGTATCTTAAAACCTATGGATTGCTATGTCTCCGAAAGAGAATCAAGCATGTGTACAGGGACATAAACGCAGCAGTGATAGGATTGGAGAGGTTCGGTGAGCAAATGAAGACCCTTTGAAGTCATATTGCATGGTACCCATTCCACGGGTTTCAACTACCCAGGTTTAAGGTATTCTTCCTTCAGCTAAAACATGCATGTGGAACCTAGAGTATGATCAACCATGTGATCGGGAGACGTGTTCAAATATGTCTCAGTTTTCGTACCCTGGTACTCGGGTGCAACATTCCAGACGCTTTACTAACACTCTCCCGACTTGGAGAGTCAGTCCCTTTAACCTCCTGTTTGGCCCAGTTTGCAATTTCTGCGGAAGATGAACAGGAATAGCGAGAACCAATGAGAGACTAACTGGAGGTGTCTGGACGGGCAAATTTAACTCTCATTTCCCACCAGGAAGAGGAAATAACCAAAGGCTCAGCGTGCCGTGCCGGAACCAGATTAGGGCCTGAAGCCATCCTGCGGTGTTGCGGCCAGCTCACAAGAAAACGAGTTGAAGAAAGGAGCTCAGGGGCACTGTAATTCACAAACCTGCAGAGTTATAAATGACAACTATCGTCCAAAAATATACTGAAGTAAGGCTGCCAAGAGGACTTGAAAGCGGGGCAGAATTGCAGGAAACCGATTTCAGGAGGTAGACTGGAATTGCATTGAAAGCATAGGAAAAGAGGCAGAACGTCCACAATGATGCACTTGGCCAAAAAGGGCGTATGCGTTTTTTCCTGAATATATTCAGGAAAAAACGCATACGCCCTTTTTGGCCAACCAAGCAAGCTTGCAAAGGAAATCTGCACTACAATGAAGTCTCACTTCCCCCCGGTCAAAAGGGCCATCTGAAAAAAGTGTAAAATCCAGAAAGGCAGGACAGGCCATGGAGAACTGGGAGCCTTGTTATGCTGATGGGCGGGATGTAAACTGCCAACAGACACTCGGGAGAAGTGTATGGTGTTTCCTGAAACATCTAAAAAACAAAGCAACAGAGCCTAGGGCACTTCCACTTATGGTCCTATAGCTTAGGGAAATTAAAATCAAAAAGACACAGCCACCCCAATGTTTGGGACGCCTCTGTTTACAAGAACCTCGTTTACCGTACAAGTTCAATATCACAGAAAGTGAAAAATGGATAAAGAACTTGTGGTACTTACGTACAATGCAGTATCACTCAGCAGTGAAATCTATGTCATCAGGCCCGTAGCAGCACAATGAGTGGATTCAGGTATGATGATTCTAACTGAAATAAGTCACACAGAAAAAGAAACATCATAAGATATCAGTAATACACGGAATGTAAACTTGGCTACACAGGAACTGAATTACAGAACAGAACAGGGTCTCAAATTTAGAAAACCAACTTATGCTTGTTTAAGGGTAAAGGTGAGTTGGGGTGCTGCATAAAACCAGAGATTGAAATGAGCACAGATAAAGTTCCTTAAGCCAAATATGGAATAGACAAGAGCTACTCCTTGCTCAACGAAATGGACTCAACACCGCATATTAAACGCCTAAGAATGTACCTGACTCTTAAGTATCTTAAAACCTATGGATTGCTATGTCTCCGAAAGAGAATCAAGCATGTGTACAGGGACATAAACGCAGCAGTGATAGGATTGGAGAGGTTCGGTGAGCAAATGAAGACCCTTTGAAGACATATTGCATGGTACCCATTCCACGGGTTTCAACTACCCAGGTTTAAGGTATTCTTCCTTCAGCTAAAACATGCATGTGGAACCTAGAGTATGATCAACCATGTGATCGGGAGACGTGTTCAAATATGTCTCAGTTTTCGTACCCTGGTACTCGGGTGCAACATTCCAGACGCTTTACTAACACTCTCCCGACTTGGAGAGTCAGTCCCTTTAACCTCCTGTTTGGCCCAGTTTGCAATTTCTGCGGAAGATGAACAGGAATAGCGAGAACCAATGAGAGACTAACTGGAGGTGTCTGGACGGGCAAATTTAACTCTCATTTCCCACCAGGAAGAGGAAATAACCAAAGGCTCAGCGTGCCGTGCCGGAACCAGATTAGGGCCTGAAGCCATCCTGCGGTGTTGCGGCCAGCTCACAAGAAAACGAGTTGAAGAAAGGAGCTCAGGGGCACTGTAATTCACAAACCTGCAGAGTTATAAATGACAACTATCGTCCAAAAATATACTGAAGTAAGGCTGCCAAGAGGACTTGAAAGCGGGGCAGAATTGCAGGAAACCGATTTCAGGAGGTAGACTGGAATTGCATTGAAAGCATAGGAAAAGAGGCAGAACGTCCACAATGATGCACTTGGCCAAAAAGGGCGTATGCGTTTTTTCCTGAATATATTCAGGAAAAAACGCATACGCCCTTTTTGGCCAACCAAGCAAGCTTGCAAAGGAAATCTGCACTACAATGAAGTCTCACTTCCCCCCGGTCAAAAGGGCCATCTGAAAAAAGTGTAAAATCCAGAAAGGCAGGACAGGCCATGGAGAACTGGGAGCCTTGTTATGCTGATGGGCGGGATGTAAACTGCCAACAGACACTCGGGAGAAGTGTATGGTGTTTCCTGAAACATCTAAAAAACAAAGCAACAGAGCCTAGGGCACTTCCACTTATGGTCCTATAGCTTAGGGAAATTAAAATCAAAAAGACACAGCCACCCCAATGTTTGGGACGCCTCTGTTTACAAGAACCTCGTTTACCGTACAAGTTCAATATCACAGAAAGTGAAAAATGGATAAAGAACTTGTGGTACTTACGTACAATGCAGTATCACTCAGCAGTGAAATCTATGTCATCAGGCCCGTAGCAGCACAATGAGTGGATTCAGGTACGATGATTCTAACTGAAATAAGTCACACAGAAAAAGAAACATCATAAGATATCAGTAATACACGGAATGTAAACTTGGCTACACAGGAACTGAATTACAGAACAGAACAGGGTCTCAAATTTAGAAAACCAACTTATGCTTGTTTAAGGGTAAAGGTGAGTTGGGGTGCTGCATAAAACCAGAGATTGAAATGAGCACAGATAAAGTTCCTTAAGCCAAATATGGAATAGACAAGAGCTACTCCTTGCTCAACGAAATGGACTCAACACCGCATATTAAACGCCTAAGAATGTACCTGACTCTTAAGTATCTTAAAACCTATGGATTGCTATGTCTCCGAAAGAGAATCAAGCATGTGTACAGGGACATAAACGCAGCAGTGATAGGATTGGAGAGGTTCGGTGAGCAAATGAAGACCCTTTGAAGTCATATTGCATGGTACCCATTCCACGGGTTTCAACTACCCAGGTTTAAGGTATTCTTCCTTCAGCTAAAACATGCATGTGGAACCTAGAGTATGATCAACCATGTGATCGGGAGACGTGTTCAAATATGTCTCAGTTTTCGTACCCTGGTACTCGGGTGCAACATTCCAGACGCTTTACTAACACTCTCCCGACTTGGAGAGTCAGTCCCTTTAACCTCCTGTTTGGCCCAGTTTGCAATTTCTGCGGAAGATGAACAGGAATAGCGAGAACCAATGAGAGACTAGCTGGAGGTGTCTGGACGGGCAAATTTAACTCTCATTTCCCACCAGGAAGAGGAAATAACCAAAGGCTCAGCGTGCCGTGCCGGAACCAGATTAGGGCCTGAAGCCATCCTGCGGTGTTGCGGCCAGCTCACAAGAAAACGAGTTGAAGAAAGGAGCTCAGGGGCACTGTAATTCACAAACCTGCAGAGTTATAAATGACAACTATCGTCCAAAAATATACTGAAGTAAGGCTGCCAAGAGGACTTGAAAGCGGGGCAGAATTGCAGGAAACCGATTTCAGGAGGTAGACTGGAATTGCATTGAAAGCATAGGAAAAGAGGCAGAACGTCCACAATGATGCACTTGGCCAAAAAGGGCGTATGCGTTTTTTCCTGAATATATTCAGGAAAAAACGCATACGCCCTTTTTGGCCAACCAAGCAAGCTTGCAAAGGAAATCTGCACTACAATGAAGTCTCACTTCCCCCCGGTCAAAAGGGCCATCTGAAAAAAGTGTAAAATCCAGAAAGGCAGGACAGGCCATGGAGAACTGGGAGCCTTGTTATGCTGATGGGCGGGATGTAAACTGCCAACAGACACTCGGGAGAAGTGTATGGTGTTTCCTGAAACATCTAAAAAACAAAGCAACAGAGCCTAGGGCACTTCCACTTATGGTCCTATAGCTTAGGGAAATTAAAATCAAAAAGACACAGCCACCCCAATGTTTGGGACGCCTCTGTTTACAAGAACCTCGTTTACCGTACAAGTTCAATATCACAGAAAGTGAAAAATGGATAAAGAACTTGTGGTACTTACGTACAATGCAGTATCACTCAGCAGTGAAATCTATGTCATCAGGCCCGTAGCAGCACAATGAGTGGATTCAGGTACGATGATTCTAACTGAAATAAGTCACACAGAAAAAGAAACATCATAAGATATCAGTAATACACGGAATGTAAACTTGGCTACACAGGAACTGAATTACAGAACAGAACAGGGTCTCAAATTTAGAAAACCAACTTATGCTTGTTTAAGGGTAAAGGTGAGTTGGGGTGCTGCATAAAACCAGAGATTGAAATGAGCACAGATAAAGTTCCTTAAGCCAAATATGGAATAGACAAGAGCTACTCCTTGCTCAACGAAATGGACTCAACACCGCATATTAAACGCCTAAGAATGTACCTGACTCTTAAGTATCTTAAAACCTATGGATTGCTATGTCTCCGAAAGAGAATCAAGCATGTGTACAGGGACATAAACGCAGCAGTGATAGGATTGGAGAGGTTCGGTGAGCAAATGAAGACCCTTTGAAGTCATATTGCATGGTACCCATTCCACGGGTTTCAACTACCCAGGTTTAAGGTATTCTTCCTTCAGCTAAAACATGCATGTGGAACCTAGAGTATGATCAACCATGTGATCGGGAGACGTGTTCAAATATGTCTCAGTTTTCGTACCCTGGTACTCGGGTGCAACATTCCAGACGCTTTACTAACACTCTCCCGACTTGGAGAGTCAGTCCCTTTAACCTCCTGTTTGGCCCAGTTTGCAATTTCTGCGGAAGATGAACAGGAATAGCGAGAACCAATGAGAGACTAACTGGAGGTGTCTGGACGGGCAAATTTAACTCTCATTTCCCACCAGGAAGAGGAAATAACCAAAGGCTCAGCGTGCCGTGCCAGAACCAGATTAGGGCCTGAAGCCATCCTGCGGTGTTGCGGCCAGCTCACAAGAAAACGAGTTGAAGAAAGGAGCTCAGGGGCACTGTAATTCACAAACCTGCAGAGTTATAAATGACAACTATCGTCCAAAAATATACTGAAGTAAGGCTGCCAAGAGGACTTGAAAGCGGGGCAGAATTGCAGGAAACCGATTTCAGGAGGTAGACTGGAATTGCATTGAAAGCATAGGAAAAGAGGCAGAACGTCCACAATGATGCACTTGGCCAAAAAGGGCGTATGCGTTTTTTCCTGAATATATTCAGGAAAAAACGCATACGCCCTTTTTGGCCAACCAAGCAAGCTTGCAAAGGAAATCTGCACTACAATGAAGTCTCACTTCCCCCCCCCCCCGGTCAAAAGGGCCATCTGAAAAAAGTGTAAAATCCAGAAAGGCAGGACAGGCCATGGAGAACTGGGAGCCTTGTTATGCTGATGGGCGGGATGTAAACTGCCAACAGACACTCGGGAGAAGTGTATGGTGTTTCCTGAAACATCTAAAAAACAAAGCAACAGAGCCTAGGGCACTTCCACTTATGGTCCTATAGCTTAGGGAAATTAAAATCAAAAAGACACAGCCACCCCAATGTTTGGGACGCCTCTGTTTACAAGAACCTCGTTTACCGTACAAGTTCAATATCACAGAAAGTGAAAAATGGATAAAGAACTTGTGGTACTTACGTACAATGCAGTATCACTCAGCAGTGAAATCTATGTCATCAGGCCCGTAGCAGCACAATGAGTGGATTCAGGTACGATGATTCTAACTGAAATAAGTCACACAGAAAAAGAAACATCATAAGATATCAGTAATACACGGAATGTAAACTTGGCTACACAGGAACTGAATTACAGAACAGAACAGGGTCTCAAATTTAGAAAACCAACTTATGCTTGTTTAAGGGTAAAGGTGAGTTGGGGTGCTGCATAAAACCAGAGATTGAAATGAGCACAGATAAAGTTCCTTAAGCCAAATATGGAATAGACAAGAGCTACTCCTTGCTCAACGAAATGGACTCAACACCGCATATTAAACGCCTAAGAATGTACCTGACTCTTAAGTATCTTAAAACCTATGGATTGCTATGTCTCCGAAAGAGAATCAAGCATGTGTACAGGGACATAAACGCAGCAGTGATAGGATTGGAGAGGTTCGGTGAGCAAATGAAGACCCTTTGAAGTCATATTGCATGGTACCCATTCCACGGGTTTCAACTACCCAGGTTTAAGGTATTCTTCCTTCAGCTAAAACATGCATGTGGAACCTAGAGTATGATCAACCATGTGATCGGGAGACGTGTTCAAATATGTCTCAGTTTTCGTACCCTGGTACTCGGGTGCAACATTCCAGACGCTTTACTAACACTCTCCCGACTTGGAGAGTCAGTCCCTTTAACCTCCTGTTTGGCCCAGTTTGCAATTTCTGCGGAAGATGAACAGGAATAGCGAGAACCAATGAGAGACTAGCTGGAGGTGTCTGGACGGGCAAATTTAACTCTCATTTCCCACCAGGAAGAGGAAATAACCAAAGGCTCAGCGTGCCGTGCCGGAACCAGATTAGGGCCTGAAGCCATCCTGCGGTGTTGCGGCCAGCTCACAAGAAAACGAGTTGAAGAAAGGAGCTCAGGGGCACTGTAATTCACAAACCTGCAGAGTTATAAATGACAACTATCGTCCAAAAATATACTGAAGTAAGGCTGCCAAGAGGACTTGAAAGCGGGGCAGAATTGCAGGAAACCGATTTCAGGAGGTAGACTGGAATTGCATTGAAAGCATAGGAAAAGAGGCAGAACGTCCACAATGATGCACTTGGCCAAAAAGGGCGTATGCGTTTTTTCCTGAATATATTCAGGAAAAAACGCATACGCCCTTTTTGGCCAACCAAGCAAGCTTGCAAAGGAAATCTGCACTACAATGAAGTCTCACTTCCCCCCCGGTCAAAAGGGCCATCTGAAAAAAGTGTAAAATCCAGAAAGGCAGGACAGGCCATGGAGAACTGGGAGCCTTGTTATGCTGATGGGCGGGATGTAAACTGCCAACAGACACTCGGGAGAAGTGTATGGTGTTTCCTGAAACATCTAAAAAACAAAGCAACAGAGCCTAGGGCACTTCCACTTATGGTCCTATAGCTTAGGGAAATTAAAATCAAAAAGACACAGCCACCCCAATGTTTGGGACGCCTCTGTTTACAAGAACCTCGTTTACCGTACAAGTTCAATATCACAGAAAGTGAAAAATGGATAAAGAACTTGTGGTACTTACGTACAATGCAGTATCACTCAGCAGTGAAATCTATGTCATCAGGCCCGTAGCAGCACAATGAGTGGATTCAGGTATGATGATTCTAACTGAAATAAGTCACACAGAAAAAGAAACATCATAAGATATCAGTAATACACGGAATGTAAACTTGGCTACACAGGAACTGAATTACAGAACAGAACAGGGTCTCAAATTTAGAAAACCAACTTATGCTTGTTTAAGGGTAAAGGTGAGTTGGGGTGCTGCATAAAACCAGAGATTGAAATGAGCACAGATAAAGTTCCTTAAGCCAAATATGGAATAGACAAGAGCTACTCCTTGCTCAACGAAATGGACTCAACACCGCATATTAAACGCCTAAGAATGTACCTGACTCTTAAGTATCTTAAAACCTATGGATTGCTATGTCTCCGAAAGAGAATCAAGCATGTGTACAGGGACATAAACGCAGCAGTGATAGGATTGGAGAGGTTCGGTGAGCAAATGAAGACCCTTTGAAGACATATTGCATGGTACCCATTCCACGGGTTTCAACTACCCAGGTTTAAGGTATTCTTCCTTCAGCTAAAACATGCATGTGGAACCTAGAGTATGATCAACCATGTGATCGGGAGACGTGTTCAAATATGTCTCAGTTTTCGTACCCTGGTACTCGGGTGCAACATTCCAGACGCTTTACTAACACTCTCCCGACTTGGAGAGTCAGTCCCTTTAACCTCCTGTTTGGCCCAGTTTGCAATTTCTGCGGAAGATGAACAGGAATAGCGAGAACCAATGAGAGACTAACTGGAGGTGTCTGGACGGGCAAATTTAACTCTCATTTCCCACCAGGAAGAGGAAATAACCAAAGGCTCAGCGTGCCGTGCCGGAACCAGATTAGGGCCTGAAGCCATCCTGCGGTGTTGCGGCCAGCTCACAAGAAAACGAGTTGAAGAAAGGAGCTCAGGGGCACTGTAATTCACAAACCTGCAGAGTTATAAATGACAACTATCGTCCAAAAATATACTGAAGTAAGGCTGCCAAGAGGACTTGAAAGCGGGGCAGAATTGCAGGAAACCGATTTCAGGAGGTAGACTGGAATTGCATTGAAAGCATAGGAAAAGAGGCAGAACGTCCACAATGATGCACTTGGCCAAAAAGGGCGTATGCGTTTTTTCCTGAATATATTCAGGAAAAAACGCATACGCCCTTTTTGGCCAACCAAGCAAGCTTGCAAAGGAAATCTGCACTACAATGAAGTCTCACTTCCCCCCGGTCAAAAGGGCCATCTGAAAAAAGTGTAAAATCCAGAAAGGCAGGACAGGCCATGGAGAACTGGGAGCCTTGTTATGCTGATGGGCGGGATGTAAACTGCCAACAGACACTCGGGAGAAGTGTATGGTGTTTCCTGAAACATCTAAAAAACAAAGCAACAGAGCCTAGGGCACTTCCACTTATGGTCCTATAGCTTAGGGAAATTAAAATCAAAAAGACACAGCCACCCCAATGTTTGGGACGCCTCTGTTTACAAGAACCTCGTTTACCGTACAAGTTCAATATCACAGAAAGTGAAAAATGGATAAAGAACTTGTGGTACTTACGTACAATGCAGTATCACTCAGCAGTGAAATCTATGTCATCAGGCCCGTAGCAGCACAATGAGTGGATTCAGGTATGATGATTCTAACTGAAATAAGTCACACAGAAAAAGAAACATCATAAGATATCAGTAATACACGGAATGTAAACTTGGCTACACAGGAACTGAATTACAGAACAGAACAGGGTCTCAAATTTAGAAAACCAACTTATGCTTGTTTAAGGGTAAAGGTGAGTTGGGGTGCTGCATAAAACCAGAGATTGAAATGAGCACAGATAAAGTTCCTTAAGCCAAATATGGAATAGACAAGAGCTACTCCTTGCTCAACGAAATGGACTCAACACCGCATATTAAACGCCTAAGAATGTACCTGACTCTTAAGTATCTTAAAACCTATGGATTGCTATGTCTCCGAAAGAGAATCAAGCATGTGTACAGGGACATAAACGCAGCAGTGATAGGATTGGAGAGGTTCGGTGAGCAAATGAAGACCCTTTGAAGACATATTGCATGGTACCCATTCCACGGGTTTCAACTACCCAGGTTTAAGGTATTCTTCCTTCAGCTAAAACATGCATGTGGAACCTAGAGTATGATCAACCATGTGATCGGGAGACGTGTTCAAATATGTCTCAGTTTTCGTACCCTGGTACTCAGGTGCAACATTCCAGACGCTTTACTAACACTCTCCCGACTTGGAGAGTCAGTCCCTTTAACCTCCTGTTTGGCCCAGTTTGCAATTTCTGCGGAAGATGAACAGGAATAGCGAGAACCAATGAGAGACTAACTGGAGGTGTCTGGACGGGCAAATTTAACTCTCATTTCCCACCAGGAAGAGGAAATAACCAAAGGCTCAGCGTGCCGTGCCGGAACCAGATTAGGGCCTGAAGCCATCCTGCGGTGTTGCGGCCAGCTCACAAGAAAACGAGTTGAAGAAAGGAGCTCAGGGGCACTGTAATTCACAAACCTGCAGAGTTATAAATGACAGCTATCGTCCAAAAATATACTGAAGTAAGGCTGCCAAGAGGACTTGAAAGCGGGGCAGAATTGCAGGAAACCGATTTCAGGAGGTAGACTGGAATTGCATTGAAAGCATAGGAAAAGAGGCAGAACGTCCACAATGATGCACTTGGCCAAAAAGGGCGTATGCGTTTTTTCCTGAATATATTCAGGAAAAAACGCATACGCCCTTTTTGGCCAACCAAGCAAGCTTGCAAAGGAAATCTGCACTACAATGAAGTCTCACTTCCCCCCGGTCAAAAGGGCCATCTGAAAAAAGTGTAAAATCCAGAAAGGCAGGACAGGCCATGGAGAACTGGGAGCCTTGTTATGCTGATGGGCGGGATGTAAACTGCCAACAGACACTTGGGAGAAGTGTATGGTGTTTCCTGAAACATCTAAAAAACAAAGCAACAGAGCCTAGGGCACTTCCACTTATGGTCCTATAGCTTAGGGAAATTAAAATCAAAAAGACACAGCCACCCCAATGTTTGGGACGCCTCTGTTTACAAGAACCTCGTTTACCGTACAAGTTCAATATCACAGAAAGTGAAAAATGGATAAAGAACTTGTGGTACTTACGTACAATGCAGTATCACTCAGCAGTGAAATCTATGTCATCAGGCCCGTAGCAGCACAATGAGTGGATTCAGGTACGATGATTCTAACTGAAATAAGTCACACAGAAAAAGAAACATCATAAGATATCAGTAATACACGGAATGTAAACTTGGCTACACAGGAACTGAATTACAGAACAGAACAGGGTCTCAAATTTAGAAAACCAACTTATGCTTGTTTAAGGGTAAAGGTGAGTTGGGGTGCTGCATAAAACCAGAGATTGAAATGAGCACAGATAAAGTTCCTTAAGCCAAATATGGAATAGACAAGAGCTACTCCTTGCTCAACGAAATGGACTCAACACCGCATATTAAACGCCTAAGAATGTACCTGACTCTTAAGTATCTTAAAACCTATGGATTGCTATGTCTCCGAAAGAGAATCAAGCATGTGTACAGGGACATAAACGCAGCAGTGATAGGATTGGAGAGGTTCGGTGAGCAAATGAAGACCCTTTGAAGTCATATTGCATGGTACCCATTCCACGGGTTTCAACTACCCAGGTTTAAGGTATTCTTCCTTCAGCTAAAACATGCATGTGGAACCTAGAGTATGATCAACCATGTGATCGGGAGACGTGTTCAAATATGTCTCAGTTTTCGTACCCTGGTACTCGGGTGCAACATTCCAGACGCTTTACTAACACTCTCCCGACTTGGAGAGTCAGTCCCTTTAACCTCCTGTTTGGCCCAGTTTGCAATTTCTGCGGAAGATGAACAGGAATAGCGAGAACCAATGAGAGACTAGCTGGAGGTGTCTGGACGGGCAAATTTAACTCTCATTTCCCACCAGGAAGAGGAAATAACCAAAGGCTCAGCGTGCCGTGCCGGAACCAGATTAGGGCCTGAAGCCATCCTGCGGTGTTGCGGCCAGCTCACAAGAAAACGAGTTGAAGAAAGGAGCTCAGGGGCACTGTAATTCACAAACCTGCAGAGTTATAAATGACAACTATCGTCCAAAAATATACTGAAGTAAGGCTGCCAAGAGGACTTGAAAGCGGGGCAGAATTGCAGGAAACCGATTTCAGGAGGTAGACTGGAATTGCATTGAAAGCATAGGAAAAGAGGCAGAACGTCCACAATGATGCACTTGGCCAAAAAGGGCGTATGCGTTTTTTCCTGAATATATTCAGGAAAAAACGCATACGCCCTTTTTGGCCAACCAAGCAAGCTTGCAAAGGAAATCTGCACTACAATGAAGTCTCACTTCCCCCCGGTCAAAAGGGCCATCTGAAAAAAGTGTAAAATCCAGAAAGGCAGGACAGGCCATGGAGAACTGGGAGCCTTGTTATGCTGATGGGCGGGATGTAAACTGCCAACAGACACTCGGGAGAAGTGTATGGTGTTTCCTGAAACATCTAAAAAACAAAGCAACAGAGCCTAGGGCACTTCCACTTATGGTCCTATAGCTTAGGGAAATTAAAATCAAAAAGACACAGCCACCCCAATGTTTGGGACGCCTCTGTTTACAAGAACCTCGTTTACCGTACAAGTTCAATATCACAGAAAGTGAAAAATGGATAAAGAACTTGTGGTACTTACGTACAATGCAGTATCACTCAGCAGTGAAATCTATGTCATCAGGCCCGTAGCAGCACAATGAGTGGATTCAGGTACGATGATTCTAACTGAAATAAGTCACACAGAAAAAGAAACATCATAAGATATCAGTAATACACGGAATGTAAACTTGGCTACACAGGAACTGAATTACAGAACAGAACAGGGTCTCAAATTTAGAAAACCAACTTATGCTTGTTTAAGGGTAAAGGTGAGTTGGGGTGCTGCATAAAACCAGAGATTGAAATGAGCACAGATAAAGTTCCTTAAGCCAAATATGGAATAGACAAGAGCTACTCCTTGCTCAACGAAATGGACTCAACACCGCATATTAAACGCCTAAGAATGTACCTGACTCTTAAGTATCTTAAAACCTATGGATTGCTATGTCTCCGAAAGAGAATCAAGCATGTGTACAGGGACATAAACGCAGCAGTGATAGGATTGGAGAGGTTCGGTGAGCAAATGAAGACCCTTTGAAGTCATATTGCATGGTACCCATTCCACGGGTTTCAACTACCCAGGTTTAAGGTATTCTTCCTTCAGCTAAAACATGCATGTGGAACCTAGAGTATGATCAACCATGTGATCGGGAGACGTGTTCAAATATGTCTCAGTTTTCGTACCCTGGTACTCGGGTGCAACATTCCAGACGCTTTACTAACACTCTCCCGACTTGGAGAGTCAGTCCCTTTAACCTCCTGTTTGGCCCAGTTTGCAATTTCTGCGGAAGATGAACAGGAATAGCGAGAACCAATGAGAGACTAACTGGAGGTGTCTGGACGGGCAAATTTAACTCTCATTTCCCACCAGGAAGAGGAAATAACCAAAGGCTCAGCGTGCCGTGCCGGAACCAGATTAGGGCCTGAAGCCATCCTGCGGTGTTGCGGCCAGCTCACAAGAAAACGAGTTGAAGAAAGGAGCTCAGGGGCACTGTAATTCACAAACCTGCAGAGTTATAAATGACAACTATCGTCCAAAAATATACTGAAGTAAGGCTGCCAAGAGGACTTGAAAGCGGGGCAGAATTGCAGGAAACCGATTTCAGGAGGTAGACTGGAATTGCATTGAAAGCATAGGAAAAGAGGCAGAACGTCCACAATGATGCACTTGGCCAAAAAGGGCGTATGCGTTTTTTCCTGAATATATTCAGGAAAAAACGCATACGCCCTTTTTGGCCAACCAAGCAAGCTTGCAAAGGAAATCTGCACTACAATGAAGTCTCACTTCCCCCCCCCCCCCGGTCAAAAGGGCCATCTGAAAAAAGTGTAAAATCCAGAAAGGCAGGACAGGCCATGGAGAACTGGGAGCCTTGTTATGCTGATGGGCGGGATGTAAACTGCCAACAGACACTCGGGAGAAGTGTATGGTGTTTCCTGAAACATCTAAAAAACAAAGCAACAGAGCCTAGGGCACTTCCACTTATGGTCCTATAGCTTAGGGAAATTAAAATCAAACAGACACAGCCACCCCAATGTTTGGGACGCCTCTGTTTACAAGAACCTCGTTTACCGTACAAGTTCAATATCACAGAAAGTGAAAAATGGATAAAGAACTTGTGGTACTTACGTACAATGCAGTATCACTCAGCAGTGAAATCTATGTCATCAGGCCCGTAGCAGCACAATGAGTGGATTCAGGTACGATGATTCTAACTGAAATAAGTCACACAGAAAAAGAAACATCATAAGATATCAGTAATACACGGAATGTAACCTTGGCTACACAGGAACTGAATTACAGAACAGAACAGGGTCTCAAATTTAGAAAACCAACTTATGCTTGTTTAAGGGTAAAGGTGAGTTAGGGTGCTGCATAAAACCAGAGATTGAAATGAGCACAGATAAAGTTCCTTAAGCCAAATATGGAATAGACAAGAGCTACTCCTTGCTCAACGATATGGACTCAACACCGCATATTAAACGCCTAAGAATGTACCTGACTCTTAAGTATCTTAAAACCTATGGATTGCTATGTCTCCGAAAGAGAATCAAGCATGTGTACAGGGACATAAACGCAGCAGTGATAGGATTGGAGAGGTTCGGTGAGCAAATGAAGACCCTTTGAAGTCATATTGCATGGTACCCATTCCACGAGTTTTAACTACCCAGGTTTAAGGTATTCTTCCTTCAGCTAAAACATGCATGTGGAACCTAGAGTATGATCAACCATGTGATCGGGAGACGTGTTCAAATATGTCTCAGTTTTCGTACCCTGGTACTCGGGTGCAACATTCCAGACGCTTTACTAACACTCTCCCGACTTGGAGAGTCAGTCCCTTTAACCTCCTGTTTGGCCCAGTTTGCAATTTCTGCGGAAGATGAACAGGAATAGCGAGAACCAATGAGAGACTAGCTGGAGGTGTCTGGACGGGCAAATTTAACTCTCATTTCCCACCAGGAAGAGGAAATAACCAAAGGCTCAGCGTGCCGTGCCGGAACCAGATTAGGGCCTGAAGCCATCCTGCGGTGTTGCGGCCAGCTCACAAGAAAACGAGTTGAAGAAAGGAGCTCAGGGGCACTGTAATTCACAAACCTGCAGAGTTATAAATGACAACTATCGTCCAAAAATATACTGAAGTAAGGCTGCCAAGAGGACTTGAAAGCGGGGCAGAATTGCAGGAAACCGATTTCAGGAGGTAGACTGGAATTGCATTGAAAGCATAGGAAAAGAGGCAGAACGTCCACAATGATGCACTTGGCCAAAAAGGGCGTATGCGTTTTTTCCTGAATATATTCAGGAAAAAACGCATACGCCCTTTTTGGCCAACCAAGCAAGCTTGCAAAGGAAATCTGCACTACAATGAAGTCTCACTTCCCCCCGGTCAAAAGGGCCATCTGAAAAAAGTGTAAAATCCAGAAAGGCAGGACAGGCCATGGAGAACTGGGAGCCTTGTTATGCTGATGGGCGGGATGTAAACTGCCAACAGACACTCGGGAGAAGTGTATGGTGTTTCCTGAAACATCTAAAAAACAAAGCAACAGAGCCTAGGGCACTTCCACTTATGGTCCTATAGCTTAGGGAAATTAAAATCAAAAAGACACAGCCACCCCAATGTTTGGGACGCCTCTGTTTACAAGAACCTCGTTTACCGTACAAGTTCAATATCACAGAAAGTGAAAAATGGATAAAGAACTTGTGGTACTTACGTACAATGCAGTATCACTCAGCAGTGAAATCTATGTCATCAGGCCCGTAGCAGCACAATGAGTGGATTCAGGTATGATGATTCTAACTGAAATAAGTCACACAGAAAAAGAAACATCATAAGATATCAGTAATACACGGAATGTAAACTTGGCTACACAGGAACTGAATTACAGAACAGAACAGGGTCTCAAATTTAGAAAACCAACTTATGCTTGTTTAAGGGTAAAGGTGAGTTGGGGTGCTGCATAAAACCAGAGATTGAAATGAGCACAGATAAAGTTCCTTAAGCCAAATATGGAATAGACAAGAGCTACTCCTTGCTCAACGAAATGGACTCAACACCGCATATTAAACGCCTAAGAATGTACCTGACTCTTAAGTATCTTAAAACCTATGGATTGCTATGTCTCCGAAAGAGAATCAAGCATGTGTACAGGGACATAAACGCAGCAGTGATAGGATTGGAGAGGTTCAGTGAGCAAATGAAGACCCTTTGAAGACATATTGCATGGTACCCATTCCACGGGTTTCAACTACCCAGGTTTAAGGTATTCTTCCTTCAGCTAAAACATGCATGTGGAACCTAGAGTATGATCAACCATGTGATCGGGAGACGTGTTCAAATATGTCTCAGTTTTCGTACCCTGGTACTCGGGTGCAACATTCCAGACGCTTTACTAACACTCTCCCGACTTGGAGAGTCAGTCCCTTTAACCTCCTGTTTGGCCCAGTTTGCAATTTCTGCGGAAGATGAACAGGAATAGCGAGAACCAATGAGAGACTAACTGGAGGTGTCTGGACGGGCAAATTTAACTCTCATTTCCCACCAGGAAGAGGAAATAACCAAAGGCTCAGCGTGCCGTGCCGGAACCAGATTAGGGCCTGAAGCCATCCTGCGGTGTTGCGGCCAGCTCACAAGAAAACGAGTTGAAGAAAGGAGCTCAGGGGCACTGTAATTCACAAACCTGCAGAGTTATAAATGACAACTATCGTCCAAAAATATACTGAAGTAAGGCTGCCAAGAGGACTTGAAAGCGGGGCAGAATTGCAGGAAACCGATTTCAGGAGGTAGACTGGAATTGCATTGAAAGCATAGGAAAAGAGGCAGAACGTCCACAATGATGCACTTGGCCAAAAAGGGCGTATGCGTTTTTTCCTGAATATATTCAGGAAAAAACGCATACGCCCTTTTTGGCCAACCAAGCAAGCTTGCAAAGGAAATCTGCACTACAATGAAGTCTCACTTCCCCCCCCCCCGGTCAAAAGGGCCATCTGAAAAAAGTGTAAAATCCAGAAAGGCAGGACAGGCCATGGAGAACTGGGAGCCTTGTTATGCTGATGGGCGGGATGTAAACTGCCAACAGACACTCGGGAGAAGTGTATGGTGTTTCCTGAAACATCTAAAAAACAAAGCAACAGAGCCTAGGGCACTTCCACTTATGGTCCTATAGCTTAGGGAAATTAAAATCAAAAAGACACAGCCACCCCAATGTTTGGGACGCCTCTGTTTACAAGAACCTCGTTTACCGTACAAGTTCAATATCACAGAAAGTGAAAAATGGATAAAGAACTTGTGGTACTTACGTACAATGCAGTATCACTCAGCAGTGAAATCTATGTCATCAGGCCCGTAGCAGCACAATGAGTGGATTCAGGTACGATGATTCTAACTGAAATAAGTCACACAGAAAAAGAAACATCATAAGATATCAGTAATACACGGAATGTAAACTTGGCTACACAGGAACTGAATTACAGAACAGAACAGGGTCTCAAATTTAGAAAACCAACTTATGCTTGTTTAAGGGTAAAGGTGAGTTGGGGTGCTGCATAAAACCAGAGATTGAAATGAGCACAGATAAAGTTCTTTAAGGCAAATATGGAATAGACAAGAGCTACTCCTTGCTCAACGAAATGGACTCAACACCGCATATTAAACGCCTAAGAATGTACCTGACTCTTAAGTATCTTAAAACCTATGGATTGCTATGTCTCCGAAAGAGAATCAAGCATGTGTACAGGGACATAAACGCAGCAGTGATAGGATTGGAGAGGTTCGGTGAGCAAATGAAGACCCTTTGAAGTCATATTGCATGGTACCCATTCCACGGGTTTCAACTACCCAGGTTTAAGGTATTCTTCCTTCAGCTAAAACATGCATGTGGAACCTAGAGTATGATCAACCATGTGATCGGGAGACGTGTTCAAATATGTCTCAGTTTTCGTACCCTGGTACTCGGGTGCAACATTCCAGACGCTTTACTAACACTCTCCCGACTTGGAGAGTCAGTCCCTTTAACCTCCTGTTTGGCCCAGTTTGCAATTTCTGCGGAAGATGAACAGGAATAGCGAGAACCAATGAGAGACTAGCTGGAGGTGTCTGGACGGGCAAATTTAACTCTCATTTCCCACCAGGAAGAGGAAATAACCAAAGGCTCAGCGTGCCGTGCCGGAACCAGATTAGGGCCTGAAGCCATCCTGCGGTGTTGCGGCCAGCTCACAAGAAAACGAGTTGAAGAAAGGAGCTCAGGGGCACTGTAATTCACAAACCTGCAGAGTTATAAATGACAACTATCGTCCAAAAATATACTGAAGTAAGGCTGCCAAGAGGACTTGAAAGCGGGGCAGAATTGCAGGAAACCGATTTCAGGAGGTAGACTGGAATTGCATTGAAAGCATAGGAAAAGAGGCAGAACGTCCACAATGATGCACTTGGCCAAAAAGGGCGTATGCGTTTTTTCCTGAATATATTCAGGAAAAAACGCATACGCCCTTTTTGGCCAACCAAGCAAGCTTGCAAAGGAAATCTGCACTACAATGAAGTCTCACTTCCCCCCGGTCAAAAGGGCCATCTGAAAAAAGTGTAAAATCCAGAAAGGCAGGACAGGCCATGGAGAACTGGGAGCCTTGTTATGCTGATGGGCGGGATGTAAACTGCCAACAGACACTCGGGAGAAGTGTATGGTGTTTCCTGAAACATCTAAAAAACAAAGCAACAGAGCCTAGGGCACTTCCACTTATGGTCCTATAGCTTAGGGAAATTAAAATCAAAAAGACACAGCCACCCCAATGTTTGGGACGCCTCTGTTTACAAGAACCTCGTTTACCGTACAAGTTCAATATCACAGAAAGTGAAAAATGGATAAAGAACTTGTGGTACTTACGTACAATGCAGTATCACTCAGCAGTGAAATCTATGTCATCAGGCCCGTAGCAGCACAATGAGTGGATTCAGGTACGATGATTCTAACTGAAATAAGTCACACAGAAAAAGAAACATCATAAGATATCAGTAATACACGGAATGTAACCTTGGCTACACAGGAACTGAATTACAGAACAGAACAGGGTCTCAAATTTAGAAAACCAACTTATGCTTGTTTAAGGGTAAAGGTGAGTTAGGGTGCTGCATAAAACCAGAGATTGAAATGAGCACAGATAAAGTTCCTTAAGCCAAATATGGAATAGACAAGAGCTACTCCTTGCTCAACGATATGGACTCAACACCGCATATTAAACGCCTAAGAATGTACCTGACTCTTAAGTATCTTAAAACCTATGGATTGCTATGTCTCCGAAAGAGAATCAAGCATGTGTACAGGGACATAAACGCAGCAGTGATAGGATTGGAGAGGTTCGGTGAGCAAATGAAGACCCTTTGAAGTCATATTGCATGGTACCCATTCCACGAGTTTTAACTACCCAGGTTTAAGGTATTCTTCCTTCAGCTAAAACATGCATGTGGAACCTAGAGTATGATCAACCATGTGATCGGGAGACGTGTTCAAATATGTCTCAGTTTTCGTACCCTGGTACTCGGGTGCAACATTCCAGACGCTTTACTAACACTCTCCCGACTTGGAGAGTCAGTCCCTTTAACCTCCTGTTTGGCCCAGTTTGCAATTTCTGCGGAAGATGAACAGGAATAGCGAGAACCAATGAGAGACTAGCTGGAGGTGTCTGGACGGGCAAATTTAACTCTCATTTCCCACCAGGAAGAGGAAATAACCAAAGGCTCAGCGTGCCGTGCCGGAACCAGATTAGGGCCTGAAGCCATCCTGCGGTGTTGCGGCCAGCTCACAAGAAAATGAGTTGAAGAAAGGAGCTCAGGGGCACTGTAATTCACAAACCTGCAGAGTTATAAATGACAACTATCGTCCAAAAATATACTGAAGTAAGGCTGCCAAGAGGACTTGAAAGCGGGGCAGAATTGCAGGAAACCGATTTCAGGAGGTAGACTGGAATTGCATTGAAAGCATAGGAAAAGAGGCAGAACGTCCACAATGATGCACTTGGCCAAAAAGGGCGTATGCGTTTTTTCCTGAATATATTCAGGAAAAAACGCATACGCCCTTTTTGGCCAACCAAGCAAGCTTGCAAAGGAAATCTGCACTACAATGAAGTCTCACTTCCCCCCGGTCAAAAGGGCCATCTGAAAAAAGTGTAAAATCCAGAAAGGCAGGACAGGCCATGGAGAACTGGGAGCCTTGTTATGCTGATGGGCGGGATGTAAACTGCCAACAGACACTCGGGAGAAGTGTATGGTGTTTCCTGAAACATCTAAAAAACAAAGCAACAGAGCCTAGGGCACTTCCACTTATGGTCCTATAGCTTAGGGAAATTAAAATCAAAAAGACACAGCCACCCCAATGTTTGGGACGCCTCTGTTTACAAGAACCTCGTTTACCGTACAAGTTCAATATCACAGAAAGTGAAAAATGGATAAAGAACTTGTGGTACTTACGTACAATGCAGTATCACTCAGCAGTGAAATCTATGTCATCAGGCCCGTAGCAGCACAATGAGTGGATTCAGGTACGATGATTCTAACTGAAATAAGTCACACAGAAAAAGAAACATCATAAGATATCAGTAATACACGGAATGTAAACTTGGCTACACAGGAACTGAATTACAGAACAGAACAGGGTCTCAAATTTAGAAAACCAACTTATGCTTGTTTAAGGGTAAAGGTGAGTTGGGGTGCTGCATAAAACCAGAGATTGAAATGAGCACAGATAAAGTTCTTTAAGGCAAATATGGAATAGACAAGAGCTACTCCTTGCTCAACGAAATGGACTCAACACCGCATATTAAACGCCTAAGAATGTACCTGACTCTTAAGTATCTTAAAACCTATGGATTGCTATGTCTCCGAAAGAGAATCAAGCATGTGTACAGGGACATAAACGCAGCAGTGATAGGATTGGAGAGGTTCGGTGAGCAAATGAAGACCCTTTGAAGTCATATTGCATGGTACCCATTCCACGGGTTTCAACTACCCAGGTTTAAGGTATTCTTCCTTCAGCTAAAACATGCATGTGGAACCTAGAGTATGATCAACCATGTGATCGGGAGACGTGTTCAAATATGTCTCAGTTTTCGTACCCTGGTACTCGGGTGCAACATTCCAGACGCTTTACTAACACTCTCCCGACTTGGAGAGTCAGTCCCTTTAACCTCCTGTTTGGCCCAGTTTGCAATTTCTGCGGAAGATGAACAGGAATAGCGAGAACCAATGAGAGACTAGCTGGAGGTGTCTGGACGGGCAAATTTAACTCTCATTTCCCACCAGGAAGAGGAAATAACCAAAGGCTCAGCGTGCCGTGCCGGAACCAGATTAGGGCCTGAAGCCATCCTGCGGTGTTGCGGCCAGCTCACAAGAAAACGAGTTGAAGAAAGGAGCTCAGGGGCACTGTAATTCACAAACCTGCAGAGTTATAAATGACAACTATCGTCCAAAAATATACTGAAGTAAGGCTGCCAAGAGGACTTGAAAGCGGGGCAGAATTGCAGGAAACCGATTTCAGGAGGTAGACTGGAATTGCATTGAAAGCATAGGAAAAGAGGCAGAACGTCCACAATGATGCACTTGGCCAAAAAGGGCGTATGCGTTTTTTCCTGAATATATTCAGGAAAAAACGCATACGCCCTTTTTGGCCAACCAAGCAAGCTTGCAAAGGAAATCTGCACTACAATGAAGTCTCACTTCCCCCCGGTCAAAAGGGCCATCTGAAAAAAGTGTAAAATCCAGAAAGGCAGGACAGGCCATGGAGAACTGGGAGCCTTGTTATGCTGATGGGCGGGATGTAAACTGCCAACAGACACTCGGGAGAAGTGTATGGTGTTTCCTGAAACATCTAAAAAACAAAGCAACAGAGCCTAGGGCACTTCCACTTATGGTCCTATAGCTTAGGGAAATTAAAATCAAAAAGACACAGCCACCCCAATGTTTGGGACGCCTCTGTTTACAAGAACCTCGTTTACCGTACAAGTTCAATATCACAGAAAGTGAAAAATGGATAAAGAACTTGTGGTACTTACGTACAATGCAGTATCACTCAGCAGTGAAATCTATGTCATCAGGCCCGTAGCAGCACAATGAGTGGATTCAGGTACGATGATTCTAACTGAAATAAGTCACACAGAAAAAGAAACATCATAAGATATCAGTAATACACGGAATGTAAACTTGGCTACACAGGAACTGAATTACAGAACAGAACAGGGTCTCAAATTTAGAAAACCAACTTATGCTTGTTTAAGGGTAAAGGTGAGTTGGGGTGCTGCATAAAACCAGAGATTGAAATGAGCACAGATAAAGTTCTTTAAGGCAAATATGGAATAGACAAGAGCTACTCCTTGCTCAACGAAATGGACTCAACACCGCATATTAAACGCCTAAGAATGTACCTGACTCTTAAGTATCTTAAAACCTATGGATTGCTATGTCTCCGAAAGAGAATCAAGCATGTGTACAGGGACATAAACGCAGCAGTGATAGGATTGGAGAGGTTCGGTGAGCAAATGAAGACCCTTTGAAGTCATATTGCATGGTACCCATTCCACGGGTTTCAACTACCCAGGTTTAAGGTATTCTTCCTTCAGCTAAAACATGCATGTGGAACCTAGAGTATGATCAACCATGTGATCGGGAGACGTGTTCAAATATGTCTCAGTTTTCGTACCCTGGTACTCGGGTGCAACATTCCAGACGCTTTACTAACACTCTCCCGACTTGGAGAGTCAGTCCCTTTAACCTCCTGTTTGGCCCAGTTTGCAATTTCTGCGGAAGATGAACAGGAATAGCGAGAACCAATGAGAGACTAGCTGGAGGTGTCTGGACGGGCAAATTTAACTCTCATTTCCCACCAGGAAGAGGAAATAACCAAAGGCTCAGCGTGCCGTGCCGGAACCAGATTAGGGCCTGAAGCCATCCTGCGGTGTTGCGGCCAGCTCACAAGAAAACGAGTTGAAGAAAGGAGCTCAGGGGCACTGTAATTCACAAACCTGCAGAGTTATAAATGACAACTATCGTCCAAAAATATACTGAAGTAAGGCTGCCAAGAGGACTTGAAAGCGGGGCAGAATTGCAGGAAACCGATTTCAGGAGGTAGACTGGAATTGCATTGAAAGCATAGGAAAAGAGGCAGAACGTCCACAATGATGCACTTGGCCAAAAAGGGCGTATGCGTTTTTTCCTGAATATATTCAGGAAAAAACGCATACGCCCTTTTTGGCCAACCAAGCAAGCTTGCAAAGGAAATCTGCACTACAATGAAGTCTCACTTCCCCCCCCCCCCGGTCAAAAGGGCCATCTGAAAAAAGTGTAAAATCCAGAAAGGCAGGACAGGCCATGGAGAACTGGGAGCCTTGTTATGCTGATGGGCGGGATGTAAACTGCCAACAGACACTCGGGAGAAGTGTATGGTGTTTCCTGAAACATCTAAAAAACAAAGCAACAGAGCCTAGGGCACTTCCACTTATGGTCCTATAGCTTAGGGAAATTAAAATCAAAAAGACACAGCCACCCCAATGTTTGGGACGCCTCTGTTTACAAGAACCTCGTTTACCGTACAAGTTCAATATCACAGAAAGTGAAAAATGGATAAAGAACTTGTGGTACTTACGTACAATGCAGTATCACTCAGCAGTGAAATCTATGTCATCAGGCCCGTAGCAGCACAATGAGTGGATTCAGGTACGATGATTCTAACTGAAATAAGTCACACAGAAAAAGAAACATCATAAGATATCAGTAATACACGGAATGTAAACTTGGCTACACAGGAACTGAATTACAGAACAGAACAGGGTCTCAAATTTAGAAAACCAACTTATGCTTGTTTAAGGGTAAAGGTGAGTTGGGGTGCTGCATAAAACCAGAGATTGAAATGAGCACAGATAAAGTTCCTTAAGCCAAATATGGAATAGACAAGAGCTACTCCTTGCTCAACGAAATGGACTCAACACCGCATATTAAACGCCTAAGAATGTACCTGACTCTTAAGTATCTTAAAACCTATGGATTGCTATGTCTCCGAAAGAGAATCAAGCATGTGTACAGGGACATAAACGCAGCAGTGATAGGATTGGAGAGGTTCGGTGAGCAAATGAAGACCCTTTGAAGTCATATTGCATGGTACCCATTCCACGGGTTTCAACTACCCAGGTTTAAGGTATTCTTCCTTCAGCTAAAACATGCATGTGGAACCTAGAGTATGATCAACCATGTGATCGGGAGACGTGTTCAAATATGTCTCAGTTTTCGTACCCTGGTACTCGGGTGCAACATTCCAGACGCTTTACTAACACTCTCCCGACTTGGAGAGTCAGTCCCTTTAACCTCCTGTTTGGCCCAGTTTGCAATTTCTGCGGAAGATGAACAGGAATAGCGAGAACCAATGAGAGACTAGCTGGAGGTGTCTGGACGGGCAAATTTAACTCTCATTTCCCACCAGGAAGAGGAAATAACCAAAGGCTCAGCGTGCCGTGCCGGAACCAGATTAGGGCCTGAAGCCATCCTGCGGTGTTGCGGCCAGCTCACAAGAAAACGAGTTGAAGAAAGGAGCTCAGGGGCACTGTAATTCACAAACCTGCAGAGTTATAAATGACAGCTATCGTCCAAAAATATACTGAAGTAAGGCTGCCAAGAGGACTTGAAAGCGGGGCAGAATTGCAGGAAACCGATTTCAGGAGGTAGACTGGAATTGCATTGAAAGCATAGGAAAAGATGCAGAACGTCCACAATGATGCACTTGGCCAAAAAGGGCGTATGCGTTTTTTCCTGAATATATTCAGGAAAAAACGCATACGCCCTTTTTGGCCAACCAAGCAAGCTTGCAAAGGAAATCTGCACTACAATGAAGTCTCACTTCCCCCCCCCCCCCCGGTCAAAAGGGCCATCTGAAAAAAGTGTAAAATCCAGAAAGGCAGGACAGGCCATGGAGAACTGGGAGCCTTGTTATGCTGATGGGCGGGATGTAAACTGCCAACAGACACTCGGGAGAAGTGTATGGTGTTTCCTGAAACATCTAAAAAACAAAGCAACAGAGCCTAGGGCACTTCCACTTATGGTCCTATAGTTTAGGGAAATTAAAATCAAAAAGACACAGCCACCCCAATGTTTGGGACGCCTCTGTTTACAAGAACCTCGTTTACCGTACAAGTTCAATATCACAGAAAGTGAAAAATGGATAAAGAACTTGTGGTACTTACGTACAATGCAGTATCACTCAGCAGTGAAATCTATGTCATCAGGCCCGTAGCAGCACAATGAGTGGATTCAGGTACGATGATTCTAACTGAAATAAGTCACACAGAAAAAGAAACATCATAAGATATCAGTAATACACGGAATGTAAACTTGGCTACACAGGAACTGAATTACAGAACAGAACAGGGTCTCAAATTTAGAAAACCAACTTATGCTTGTTTAAGGGTAAAGGTGAGTTGGGGTGCTGCATAAAACCAGAGATTGAAATGAGCACAGATAAAGTTCCTTAAGGCAAATATGGAATAGACAAGAGCTACTCCTTGCTCAACGAAATGGACTCAACACCGCATATTAAACGCCTAAGAATGTACCTGACTCTTAAGTATCTTAAAACCTATGGATTGCTATGTCTCCGAAAGAGAATCAAGCATGTGTACAGGGACATAAACGCAGCAGTGATAGGATTGGAGAGGTTCGGTGAGCAAATGAAGACCCTTTGAAGTCATATTGCATGGTACCCATTCCACGGGTTTCAACTACCCAGGTTTAAGGTATTCTTCCTTCAGCTAAAACATGCATGTGGAACCTAGAGTATGATCAACCATGTGATCGGGAGACGTGTTCAAATATGTCTCAGTTTTCGTACCCTGGTACTCGGGTGCAACATTCCAGACGCTTTACTAACACTCTCCCGACTTGGAGAGTCAGTCCCTTTAACCTCCTGTTTGGCCCAGTTTGCAATTTCTGCGGAAGATGAACAGGAATAGCGAGAACCAATGAGAGACTAGCTGGAGGTGTCTGGACGGGCAAATTTAACTCTCATTTCCCACCAGGAAGAGGAAATAACCAAAGGCTCAGCGTGCCGTGCCGGAACCAGATTAGGGCCTGAAGCCATCCTGCGGTGTTGCGGCCAGCTCACAAGAAAACGAGTTGAAGAAAGGAGCTCAGGGGCACTGTAATTCACAAACCTGCAGAGTTATAAATGACAACTATCGTCCAAAAATATACTGAAGTAAGGCTGCCAAGAGGACTTGAAAGCGGGGCAGAATTGCAGGAAACCGATTTCAGGAGGTAGACTGGAATTGCATTGAAAGCATAGGAAAAGAGGCAGAACGTCCACAATGATGCACTTGGCCAAAAAGGGCGTATGCGTTTTTTCCTGAATATATTCAGGAAAAAACGCATACGCCCTTTTTGGCCAACCAAGCAAGCTTGCAAAGGAAATCTGCACTACAATGAAGTCTCACTTCCCCCCGGTCAAAAGGGCCATCTGAAAAAAGTGTAAAATCCAGAAAGGCAGGACAGGCCATGGAGAACTGGGAGCCTTGTTATGCTGATGGGCGGGATGTAAACTGCCAACAGACACTCGGGAGAAGTGTATGGTGTTTCCTGAAACATCTAAAAAACAAAGCAACAGAGCCTAGGGCACTTCCACTTATGGTCCTATAGCTTAGGGAAATTAAAATCAAAAAGACACAGCCACCCCAATGTTTGGGACGCCTCTGTTTACAAGAACCTCGTTTACCGTACAAGTTCAATATCACAGAAAGTGAAAAATGGATAAAGAACTTGTGGTACTTACGTACAATGCAGTATCACTCAGCAGTGAAATCTATGTCATCAGGCCCGTAGCAGCACAATGAGTGGATTCAGGTACGATGATTCTAACTGAAATAAGTCACACAGAAAAAGAAACATCATAAGATATCAGTAATACACGGAATGTAAACTTGGCTACACAGGAACTGAATTACAGAACAGAACAGGGTCTCAAATTTAGAAAACCAACTTATGCTTGTTTAAGGGTAAAGGTGAGTTGGGGTGCTGCATAAAACCAGAGATTGAAATGAGCACAGATAAAGTTCCTTAAGCCAAATATGGAATAGACAAGAGCTACTCCTTGCTCAACGAAATGGACTCAACACCGCATATTAAACGCCTAAGAATGTACCTGACTCTTAAGTATCTTAAAACCTATGGATTGCTATGTCTCCGAAAGAGAATCAAGCATGTGTACAGGGACATAAACGCAGCAGTGATAGGATTGGAGAGGTTCGGTGAGCAAATGAAGACCCTTTGAAGTCATATTGCATGGTACCCATTCCACGGGTTTCAACTACCCAGGTTTAAGGTATTCTTCCTTCAGCTAAAACATGCATGTGGAACCTAGAGTATGATCAACCATGTGATCGGGAGACGTGTTCAAATATGTCTCAGTTTTCGTACCCTGGTACTCGGGTGCAACATTCCAGACGCTTTACTAACACTCTCCCGACTTGGAGAGTCAGTCCCTTTAACCTCCTGTTTGGCCCAGTTTGCAATTTCTGCGGAAGATGAACAGGAATAGCGAGAACCAATGAGAGACTAGCTGGAGGTGTCTGGACGGGCAAATTTAACTCTCATTTCCCACCAGGAAGAGGAAATAACCAAAGGCTCAGCGTGCCGTGCCGGAACCAGATTAGGGCCTGAAGCCATCCTGCGGTGTTGCGGCCAGCTCACAAGAAAACGAGTTGAAGAAAGGAGCTCAGGGGCACTGTAATTCACAAACCTGCAGAGTTATAAATGACAACTATTGTCCAAAAATATACTGAAGTAAGGCTGCCAAGAGGACTTGAAAGCGGGGCAGAATTGCAGGAAACCGATTTCAGGAGGTAGACTGGAATTGCATTGAAAGCATAGGAAAAGAGGCAGAACGTCCACAATGATGCACTTGGCCAAAAAGGGCGTATGCGTTTTTTCCTGAATATATTCAGGAAAAAACGCATACGCCCTTTTTGGCCAACCAAGCAAGCTTGCAAAGGAAATCTGCACTACAATGAAGTCTCACTTCCCCCCCCCCCCCGGTCAAAAGGGCCATCTGAAAAAAGTGTAAAATCCAGAAAGGCAGGACAGGCCATGGAGAACTGGGAGCCTTGTTATGCTGATGGGCGGGATGTAAACTGCCAACAGACACTCGGGAGAAGTGTATGGTGTTTCCTGAAACATCTAAAAAACAAAGCAACAGAGCCTAGGGCACTTCCACTTATGGTCCTATAGCTTAGGGAAATTAAAATCAAAAAGACACAGCCACCCCAATGTTTGGGACGCCTCTGTTTACAAGAACCTCGTTTACCGTACAAGTTCAATATCACAGAAAGTGAAAAATGGATAAAGAACTTGTGGTACTTACGTACAATGCAGTATCACTCAGCAGTGAAATCTATGCCATCAGGCCCGTAGCAGCACAATGAGTGGATTCAGGTACGATGATTCTAACTGAAATAAGTCACACAGAAAAAGAAACATCATAAGATATCAGTAATACACGGAATGTAAACTTGGCTACACAGGAACTGAATTACAGAACAGAACAGGGTCTCAAATTTAGAAAACCAACTTATGCTTGTTTAAGGGTAAAGGTGAGTTGGGGTGCTGCATAAAACCAGAGATTGAAATGAGCACAGATAAAGTTCCTTAAGCCAAATATGGAATAGACAAGAGCTACTCCTTGCTCAACGAAATGGACTCAACACCGCATATTAAACGCCTAAGAATGTACCTGACTCTTAAGTATCTTAAAACCTATGGATTGCTATGTCTCCGAAAGAGAATCAAGCATGTGTACAGGGACATAAACGCAGCAGTGATAGGATTGGAGAGGTTCGGTGAGCAAATGAAGACCCTTTGAAGTCATATTGCATGGTACCCATTCCACGGGTTTCAACTACCCAGGTTTAAGGTATTCTTCCTTCAGCTAAAACATGCATGTGGAACCTAGAGTATGATCAACCATGTGATCGGGAGACGTGTTCAAATATGTCTCAGTTTTCGTACCCTGGTACTCGGGTGCAACATTCCAGACGCTTTACTAACACTCTCCCGACTTGGAGAGTCAGTCCCTTTAACCTCCTGTTTGGCCCAGTTTGCAATTTCTGCGGAAGATGAACAGGAATAGCGAGAACCAATGAGAGACTAGCTGGAGGTGTCTGGACGGGCAAATTTAACTCTCATTTCCCACCAGGAAGAGGAAATAACCAAAGGCTC